>NC_068374.1:1052834-1352834 GCF_023724105.1 Carassius gibelio | reverse complement strand
GATCAGTAAGTTTCTTCTGCTCATCAAAGCTGCATTTATTTAAGATGGCGGCACGTGCGTTCACACGCAGCGGCTTCTCTCTGTCCCGACAGAATAGTGTTTTCCTGTTTTTTGTCTTGTGAGTCGCAGTGTTTTTATATGTCGTTTTCGCATCTACCTGTCTGTAAGCGCAAATACAGTCGCAAGTTTCTGCTCGATGTCGGCAGAACTGCATTTTTACAGTTAAACTCCATGCACGCGGAACAGGTGCGGGATCGCGGTCTGCTACGCGGTCCTTCACCATCACCGACCCCCCACTACTGCATCTTGCCCGCAGCGGAGGCGCCACAAGTGGTGTGAGAGGAAGCAGAAGAGGGGTAAGTGCGGAGGTATCCGGGCTAGGCTAACGGCTAACCCACACAAGCCATCTGTCCCCACCATCGTACTGGCTAACGTACGCTCGTTGGACAATAAATTGGATTACACTCGTTTACTACGTTCAACTCAGAGACTGTTGTGTTTTTGTGTTCACGGAAACATGGCTCAGCAACAGTGTTCCAGATGGCGCTATTCAGCTCGACCAGCTGACGTGCTATAGAGCGGACAGAGCTCTCGTCGCGGCAGGAAAAACCTGTGGCGGCGGGCTTTGTGTTTACATCAATGACGCGTGGTGCCATTCTATCTACCGAGGGGATATACTGCTATACTGCTCATTTCGGTGTACATTCCCCCGTTCAACATCATCAGCAACAGGAACGACGCACTTAATGAACTGTACCAGCACATCAGTGAGCAACAGACAGCACACCCCGATGTTTTTCTCATCATAACTGGGGATTTCAACAATGCTGACAGAAAGAATGTGTTTCCAAAAATTAACCAACACATTACTTTCCAACACGAGGTAATAACATTTTGGACTTTGTTTACACCACACAGAGAGGAGCTTACAAGGCCCTCCCCCTCCCCCACCTCTGAGCTTCAGACCACATCACTGTCATGCTAATGCTTGCATATAGACCACTCATTAAAGTTGCCAAACCAGTTCACAAACAGATTAAAGTGTGGCCAGAAGGATCATCAGATGTTCTTCAGGACTGCTTCAACACAACTGACTGGGACATGTTTAAACAGGCTGCCACATGAAATAACACCACTGACCTCCAGGAGTACTCAGAGACTGTCACTGCCTACTGGTTTTGTCTGGTCAGAGGATATGTCAGCAGCTCCGGGATGAGCTTTGAAGAACCAAATGATCCAAGATCATGCTAAATCGTCAACAATCAAATCCAGCTAACTGAGTTAGCGACGTACGAAGACGTCGCTAACTCAGTTCGCTTCTTTTCAACCAGAACTGATACTCAAAATATGTCTGCTACCACCGCTACTTTATTACAAGAGTATCGTACTGATCCAGGGACAATAATTTAAAATAATAATCATTAAAAAAATATTTACAAATAATATAAAAATGTTGTGTAGTCCATAACAGCCTACTAGACAGCAAGTTTTACTCACTGAAATATTTATTTGTCATAAAATGATTACTTCATAATTGTATTAGAGTACACACATGCTATACAGATAATAGAGTCGTGCATTATTTTGAGTGATGATGATATTATAAGAGTGGCTTGATGGAGCGCAGGAGATGCAGATAACATGATATTGACCCTTAAGAAACTTTCATTAATGCTGTCACATAACAAATCTGTCCCAATATAAAATGAAATGAATAGATAATTTCTACATTGAAATAAAAATGTAAAGACTGCAAAACTATAAATTGCGAATCTAAATAATTGGGAATCATGAAAAAAAATATAATAAAATGAAAACATGTATGTATTATCTGTTTCATTTATCTATTATAACATTTATGTAGTTTTGTTTGCTTGGCTGTTTCCTTATAAAAGTCCAGAAATGTGTTTTTCGTCAGGTGTCGTTTTAAATTATATGACGTCATTACGTTGCCGTCTTGCCACCAGCTAATCGCTGCACTGCTGATCATGGTTTCTAGTATCGATGTCATTTGATCTCGGATGTAATAAGCGACGTACGAAGAACAGGCCCCTGTCAACAAGAAACTGCTTATTCCTTCAACAAGAGATTTCATCTGATTCAGTCACTAAAGAGTTAAAACGGAAGGACATTGAGGGGAAACATATGTGACTATATCATAACGTTTATAAAAGAAAGTCAATTCAATAGAAGTGCATAGTATTATTCTCACTTAATTAAAGCTCAAAAGAAGAAGCCGACTTTTATTTTGGCGCGGTGACGTGACGTCATCGGCCTGCGTCTGTAGAAAGATTTGTGTTTTCAGTGTTAAATCGATTTTAACCGAGTTATCGTGTAGTAGGTACAAACTCTGCACGTACAGTAATTGTTTTATTATTATGATGTGTATGATTTCTCTCTCTGTCGTGTAGTGACAGAAAACAGTCTGCTTTTGTAAGCTTAATTTGGAGTCAGAAGCTCGTCAGAGTGACTGTTTGAATCCGCTGCTCGAGAACAACAGACACAAAGAAACAGTTCTTCGTCGAGTGTAAGTCCGTCTGATGAGCTAAGCGTCTCTCACAGATGTGGGGTGTGTGTTCATGAATGTGACTGTTGTACTGCAGATGTCGTTGATTAAAGAGGAGAGAGAGGAGGTCAGGATTGATGAACAGACTCCAGCAGGTGAGCGTCATCATCTCTGTCACATCGCGTCATAGTACTGAGACTGCTCTCCTTAGATGATCTTAATAAGTATTAAAGGATCGTTTTTAGTATATTAAGAACAAAATTAGTTTGTGAAAATAGTGCACTAAGCACATAATGGAAGTGTACTTGTTTTTCACCCGGGGATCTATATAGCAAAAAAAAATTAAAAACCCTGTCTCTGTGTTCTATACTAGACTAACTGAGACTTGTCATGGCACTTGTATACTGTTGTTGTTCTCTTGTTGACCTTACTGCTTCTATTGTTCTCATTTGTAAGTCGCTTTGGAGAAAACCTGCCACAAATATTAAGGGGGTATATTTTTTTATTTAAAGATAAATATAACAAGTCTACAGCCACCTTGGCAATTGAATCACCATTGGCTAGTAAATCATTTAGATTACTCACCAGTCTGATATATATACACAGTGCCTTACAAAAGTATTCAACCCCCTTGAACTTTGCGACCTTTTGCCACATTTCAGGCTTCAAACATAAAGATATAAAACTGTATTTTTTTTGTGAAGAATCAACAACAAGTGGGACACAATCATGAAGTGGAACGAAATTTATTGGATATTTCAAACTTTTTTAACAAATAAAAAACTGAAAAATTGGGCGTGCAAAATTATTCAGCCCCCTTAAGTTAATACTTTGTAGCGCCACCTTTTGCTGCGATTACAGCTGTAAGTCGTTTGGGGTATGTCTCTATCAGTTTTGCACATCGAGAGACTGAAATTTTTGCCCATTCCTCCTTGCAAAACAGCTGGAGCTCAGTGAGGTTGGATGGAGAGCATTTGTGAACAGCAGTTTTCAGTTCTTTCCACAGATTCTGGATTGGATTCAGGTCTGGACTTTGATTTGGCCATTCTAACACCTGGATATGTTTATTTGTGAACCATTCCATTGTAGCTTTTGCTTTATGTTTTGGATCATTGTCTTGTTGGAAGACAAATCTCCTTCCCAGTCTCAGGTCTTTTGCAGACTCCATCAGGTTTTCTTCCAGAATGGTCCTGTATTTGGCTCCATCCATCTTCCCATCAATTTTAACAATCTTCCCTGTCCCTGCTGAAGAAAAGCAGGCCCAAACCATGATGCTGCCACCACCATGTTTGACAGTGAAGATGGTGTGTTCATGGTGATGAGCTGTGTTGCTTTTACGCCAAACATAATGTTTTGCATTGTTGCCAAAAAGTTCGATTTTGGTTTCATCTGACCAGAGCACCTTCTTCCATATGTTTGGTGTGTCTCCCAGGTGGCTTGTGGCAAACTTTAAACGACACTTTTTATGGATAGCTTTAAGAAATGTCTTTCTTCTTGCCACTCTTCCATAAAGGCCAGATTTGTGCAGTATACGACTGATTGTTGTCCTATGGACAGAGTCTCCCACCACAGCTGTAGATCTCTGCAGTTCATCCAGAGTGATCATGTGCCTCTTGGCTGCATCTCTGATCAGTCTTCTCCTTGTATGAGCTGAAAGTTTAGAAGGACGGCCAGGTCTTGGTAGATTTGCAGTGGTCTGATACTCCTTCCATTTCAATATTATCGCTTGCACAGTGCTCCTTGGGATGTTTAAAGCTTGGGAAATCTTTTTGTATCCAAATCCGGCTTTAAACTTCTCCACAACAGTATCTCGGACCTGCCTGGTGTGTTCCTTGTTCTTCATGATGCTCATTAGACGGACCTCTGAGACTATCACAGTGCAGGTGCATTTATACGGAGACTTGATTACACACAGGTGGATTCTATTTATCATCATTAGTCATTTAGGTCAACATTGGATCATTCAGAGATTCTCACTGAACTTCTGGAGAGAGTATCCTGCACTGAAAGTAAAGGGGCTAAATAAGTTTTTTATTTGTTAAATAAGTTTGAAATATCGAGTACATTCCGTTCCACTTCATGATTGTGTCCCACTTGTTGTTGATTCTTCACAAAAAATTACAGTTTCATATCTTTATGTTTGAAGCCTGAAATGTGGCAAAAGGTTGCAAAGTTCAAGGGGGCCGAATACTTTCGCAAGGCACTGTATATATGTATACAAATACTGTGAAAAAAATTACAATGGCACAGCTTTTTAAATACTTTACAGTACACTGTTAAAGGGTTAGTTCCCCCCAAAAATTGTCATTAATAACTCACCCTCATGTCGTTCCAAACCAGCGAGATCTCCGTTTATCTTCAGAACACAGTTTAAGATATTTTAGATTTAGTCCGAGAGCTCTCAGTCCCTCCATTGAAGCTGTGTGTACGGTCTACTGTCCATGTCCAGAAAGGTAAGAAAAACATCATCAAAGTAGTCCATGTGACATCAGAGGGTCAGTTAGAATATTTTGGTCCAAAAATAGCAAAAACTATGACTTTATTCAGCATTGTCTTCTCTTCCGGTCTGTTGTGAGAGAGAGTTCAAATCAAAGCAGTCTGGGTATCCGGTTTGCGAACGAATCATTCAGTTCACCAAATCAAATTGAATCGTTTTAAACGGTTCGCGTCTCTAATACGCATTAATCCACAAATGACTTAAGCTGTTAACTTTTTTAATGTGGCTGAGTTCAAACAAACCAATATCCCGGAGTAATTCATTTACTCAAACAGTGACTGACTGAACTGCTGTGAAGAGAGAACTGAAGATGAACACCGAGCCGAGCCAGATAACGAACAAAAGACTGACTCATCTGTAATGGATTCATGAATATTAATCAGGTTGTCTGCATTCGGTCAAACTGATTTGCTCAGTAGCTGAGCACCAGCAAATGAGATTGCCCTCTGTGCATTAGTTCTGCCCACTACTAAGGAACTCCGTTATTTTTACAGGAAAACAAGGAAAATACAACAAAGAATATTGTTTATAGCGTACATGTAGCGCGTCAATTCTGCATGTATGTAAGACTCTCTCAGTGCGTGTGTGAGAGAAAGCGACAGCGAGTTGTCCATCTTCACACTAGAGCTCATGATACGTCAACCACAGGTGCACTGAGCATCCATTGAGATGAACTGAGAAATATCACAGATCACTTGATGAGAAATCACTCTGAAATGCTCTGTCAGTGTTCAACGAGTGAAAATATATGAGTGCTAAACTTAAACTTGCCATCTTTCTGTTCACTTGAGCTGTTTAACCAGCACGGATGAGACGAGACAGGCACTGCGGTCATGTGTGCTGTTTGTCAACCTGCTTCTGGAGAGAAGTGAACGTGACCGCTCAGCTAGTTTCCTTGTATCCATACTTAGAGAAATTAGTATTGGTACCGCTCAGATATTTTAGTTTCGATATTTATCAATATTGATATTTTGACAACTAGGCCATAAGGTGAACGAGAAAAAAGTGGCTAGAAAGGGATTTCCGTTCCCACACCTGGGCACTACTTTTTAAATGCATTTTTGCATAGACAACACCATATTGGACTTTATGTTAAAAGTTCTCCGCAAAATATCCTGCAGTTTTTTGCCACGATCCATAAATCTGTATAATTGTGAATAAAAAAAAACGAAAATCTTATGCTGCTGGTTTTGCTTATAACTTTATAATCATTTTAGCAACACAAAATATATCTTAAACTGACCATAATACATGTACTTTTACATTTGAGAAAGATATTTGTGCATTATATACTTAAGTGTGAATGTAGACCATAAAATACGGCAAATTTGTACAAAATAAGCCTCAAATTTACGGATAGGCACCAAGCAAAATGAAGCATACACATTGTGAATTTATCAAAACTGTGATGTATTATACATCAAAATGTTCAGTGGGTACTGTGTAAACAAAGAGACATAAAGAAGCAGCACACTTTGGCCCAGGCTGGCTGAAATTATTCAAAATGCGACCACACCCCCCTTAATTGTGAATAATGACAAAAATGAACAATTCTACAACCGATTCATTGCAGCTTAAAATAATGCACAGCACATTTTTACTCACCAGTATCATCCCTGTCACTATCATCAGAGCCATCATCCCATGTAGCTCTTTCTTCTGTTTCCTGGGAAGCATTTGCACAGTTGTCACTTGTCGGGGGCATGTATAGTTCTGGCAAAGCAGACGATGCCATGCAGAATGCTTTGTATCTTGCATCGTTCACATATTTTTGGCAGATGACTGCCCATACAGGTGGCACACATATTTGCAAAGAATGTCAAAGGTAGACTGGTCCAGCTTAAAACTACTACCTAGATTTCTAAAAGCATTCAGGTATTCCTCTTTCTCACAAGCAATAGAAAATGCCTTTCTTTTGCCTTTGCCATAAAAAGCACTTGTAGAGTCACAACCTGAGAAGGTATGGATCCCAATAAGTGCCAGACACACAGTGGTACCAAGAGCTGATGACACCTTAGCTAAATCAATGATCCTTGTTTTGTTGCCAACCCCCGTGAAAAAATACCACCTACATGTTAAATCTGGCTGCAGACTTAAAGCAATTACTGCCACATCCGTATCAGGGCTCTTGATGACTACAGTTCATACAGTAATAATTCACCTTATTATTTTAATTTTACCAGCAGAAATTATTTAATAAATTATTTATTTTCCACTTCTCTCAACAGTGTTTGAAATGTTTTACATTTTCAACATTGAGTCCATAAAACAAATAACAGCTAAGCATCCAACAGACTCCTCTCTGAACACCTCTCTCTCTCTCAAACACAGTTTACATACAACATTAAACTTTGTTACATTAATTGAAAGTTTGGGCACCCCTTGCAGAATCTGTGAAAATGCGAGTAATTTTCAAAAAATAAGAGAGATCATACTAAATGCATGTTATTTTTTATGTAGTACTGTCCTGAGTAAGATATTGTACATAAAACATTTTAACATTTAGTCCACAAGACAAAAGAAATGCTGAAATTATTAAAATAACCCCACTCAAAAGTTTGGGAACCCTTGGTTCTTAGTACTGTGTTTTGTCTCCTGATGATCCTCGATGGTTTTTCTGTTTTGTGATGGTTGTGCATGAGTCCCTTGTTTGTTCTGAACAGTTAAACTGAGCAGCGTTCTTCAGAAACATCTTTAAGGTCCTGCAGATTCTTCAGTTTTCCAGCATCTTTGCATATTTGAACCCTTTCCAGCAGTGACTTCATCACACTGAGGACATTTGAGGTACTCAAACACAAATATTAAAAAAGATTCAATCATTCACTGATGCTCCAGAAGGAAACTAGATGCATTAAGAGCTGGGGGTGAAAACTTATGGAATTTGAAGATCAAGGTAAATTGTACTTAATTTGTGTACCGGGAAACATACAAGTATCTTCTGTTGCTTACGAAAGGCAGAACTAAATGGAAAAAAATTATATTTCAACAAAATAAGACAAATTTGGCCATCTTCATTGTGTTCAAAAGTTTTCACCCCCCAGCTCTTAATGCATCTTGTTTTATTTTAATAATTTCAGCATTTTTTTGTCTTGTGGACTAAATGTTAATATCTTTTATGTACAATATCTTACTCAGGACAGTACTAAATAAAATATAACATGCATTTAGTATGATCTCTCTTATTTTTTGAAAATTACTCGCATTTTCACAGATTCTGCATAGGGTGCCCAAACTTTCGAGCCCCACTGTATGTGTATATATATATATATATATATATATATATATATATATATATATATATATATATATATATATATATATATAATATAACTGTAATATGCACTTCTCATGATTAGGTAATCGCGGCAGCTGTAGTCTTATTCACATTTGTTTTTCTGATTAATTGTTTTGCTCTATGAGAAAGACAAGGTAACAAAATATTTGGGGCTTAAGCCCCCTTAGCCCAGCCCTAGCGTTTTTTGGAACGCGTTTTTTTTTGACGGCCTGCTAGCGGATTGTAACGGGGCGTTCACATAGCACGTCTTTTGCATGCGCAAGTTCGTTATTTCCAACGTAGGCGAGCGGTATGCGCTCTCATAATGGAAGCGACGTGGACGCGGTGCGACGCGCTCGTTTTTTCCAGGCGCATCCGCACCGCATCAAGTTAAAAACATCTCAACTTTTCAGAGAGCAGCAAGCGCACCGCAGGTCATGTGACAAGAACTAACCAATCAGCTTCATCTTTTCCCTTAACAACGTTGAAAGCTCAGCCAAGATGAAGGAACAGCTGATCATAGCTGTATATGGATTGCCATTTTGAAATGAATTTAGTAGCAGAGCTACTGCAAGTGATTTTTAGAGCTGCAAATCCATTTATACTTTGCTGAAATTTCCGCGTCTCCCGTCTTCATGGAGAGAGCACGTCACGAAGCTCGTCATGGTTGCTTAGCAACGGCAGACGCCTCAGGGGCGCAACTGCCCGAGCGCTTTGGAAAGAAAGAGAAAGCGGCGCACCCAGCGTTTTCCACGCGTTTTTAGGTGCGAATTATTGAAGACAAAAGCGATGACCGTCGGTAACCCTCAGGCTGACATGTTGATGTGATGTGATATCTGATCTAAGTGGGCGTGGTGTGCGTAAGGTAGAGAAGACATGACTGATGATACTGTCCTGATCCAGTCACGACGCTATTCTCAGCCTGCGCTCCAGCTGAGTAATCAACTTTATTTTTAAATAATAATTTATATATTTTATATTTAAACTGAAAACATGGTGTGATTTAACACTCAAGTCATTCAAGTCATCCTCTCAAGTCTCGAGTCTTTAACTTCCAAGTCCGAGTCAAGTGTCAAGTCATAAAAATAGCGACTCGAGTCCAAGTCACCAAGTCACAAGTCCCCATGTCTGCTCATTTCTGGATACTGATCAATCACAAAGTCTATCCGAGAACAGTTGTGCTTCAGAGCAAGCTTGACCATGTACTGCAGTATTGTCTCAGCAAGCTCTCCAAAGGTACTTGGTACGGACCGAATGGCTTGAATGACTGCCATGCCATCGAAGAGAATAGCTCCATCTGCCGGAACTTTGTCAACTAAACATTCTCCACCTTTGGTTTCCAATAAATCCAATAACTAAACATCCTCCACCTTTGGTTTCCAATAAATCCAATAACTAAACATCCTCCACCTTTGGTTTCCAATAAATCCAATAACTAAACATCCTCCACCTTTGGTTTCCAATAAATCCAATAACTAAACATCCTCCACCTTTGGTTTCCAATAAATCCAATAACTAAACATCATCCACCTTTTGGTTTAAATAAAGATATATTTACAGGGAAAACAAAGTATAAAAAACAGAGTTAAAATACACTGTGTATCAGCTTTAACATTTTATATAATGATTATGATTATCATTATTATAAATTAAATTTCTGAGAAAATTTTTTTTAACATTCTTTCCAAAGTTGCGTATTAAAAAACTTTTAGATTTTAATTTACCTGTAATTTGAAGCATCAAGATCTTCATGTTTTTTCACAAGGTTTAAAAAGATCCTTCTTAGCTGCATCATTGTCAGCACCTCTTGGTTTACAATTATTCTATGGCGGATGATCCTCTCACAAAAGATCTTGTAGCTGGTATCAAAGGTTGGCTCATTTCTGAAAAGAAAACAGAAAAAAAAGATATAATACTCTGTCTCTTGACTATTTTACAAATAAAATAGAATAATTGGTAATAAAACATTTTTAGTTTATTCTTCCTTCCACTACACATTTAATCATATTAAATTGCTGTGCCAAGAGTTGTGCAGCCAAAACTCAGTTTACAGACAAATATGCCGACTTTGTAGATGGCCAATGCTTTACTTTTGAGATGTACTACAATCTTGAATTATCATTTGATATTAATATTGATAATAACTCACTGTTCTTCTGAGGTGCCAGTAACTGTTGCAGTAGACTTTGTCAAGAACCTGGTGCACTGTCTGTACCGCACCTCCAGAGACACACAGTCTTTGTCCTGAATATGCACAAGAATGCTAGTGTCTTCTGTCATGTTAGCAACTTTCAGCAACTGGCCTGTGAATAGATATATAAATATAATGAAACCAGTTTGAAAATAAAAACAATTATGTAAAAACCGTTAACAATTAAGCAATATTGAGTGTTCTTTTATGCAAAATGCAAATCTGTAAATATAAAACAAATTATGTAATTGTAATTTTAGTTCAGCCATGGTGTCCAACATATGGCATAAATTTACAAAGTTAAAACATGTGTTTGTTTACCCACCTGCTGACGATGTTTCTGCTTGTGAAAGATGGTCCTTCTGACGTTTGCCTGCCACAGTAATGTACTTGTCCGATTTCTTACAAATGATGCACAAGGCAGGAAGCACAGGACCTGCACATGCTACTGGCAGACCCGTCCTGGACCTAAGTTTCTTTGTCGGACATTCAGTTATTGAGATACTACTACCGGATGACACAGACTGCTCTTTTTGAGCATCTTGAACTTCAGGACGCTGTGTGACACGTTTTTCTGCCGCATCCAATCGTTTGTTATCGATGAAATAGCTGTAGCAAGTGGAGTGAAACCCAGCGTCTTCGGGAACATTTTTAAAACTCGATTTCCAGACAATGTTTGTATGTTTCAGCTATTCTCTGATTCTCACCCTGCAAACCAAGCCACCGTTTGACGCTATTTCTAAATGTATCCAATCGTGTTCGTGTAAAATCCTTTGTTTCTTCTTTCTTTATTGATGTGAGATGCATATAGCATTGTTTATATTCCTTTTTACAGAGTTTTGAAGGAGGTCTGGCCGTAATTGCCTCCTCTTTGCTACTCGATGTTGACAACATGGGCACAGACATCTTGAACTCATGTTTACACGTCTTTCCAAAAAGCGTACGCCTTATTGGTTGTGCTTCCCACACGTGACGCGAAGCCTAATCACTCATGATCAAAATATGATTACACGGGTAAGGAACTATCGTCGACTTTAGACACCTTATAAAAAATAAACTGCTGGATAACACATGGAGAACTTTTATTTTCTCGCTCAAAACCAATACATATTTTTTTTTTAGAATGAAAATAATTTAGTGCCCCATATATGGGAACGGGATGAAACGAAAAACGGCTTCACCTTACGGCCTAAACACTATAGCACACTATCTGATGCAATACTGTGGCTGACGGCTGCATGGTTGCATAAAAATGGTTGCATGACATATGGTAGATGTATAAGTCACTTGTAATTAACCAGTTCCCCAATATTGAAAGTGTATTTAAAGTAACAACTTTCTAAGTAGCTTAAGGCGCTCCTTTCCCTCAGCCATTAGACTTTTAAACAGATAGCCAGAGGACATAGACTAGTCTTATTCATCTGATAGATTAGTTGGTCTGAATTGCTCTTCTTTTTGCACACTGCTATTGTTACTGCTGCTGCTATTATTATTAGTGATCGACCGATATTGATTTTTTATAACCGATACCGATTATTTGCATGTTTATGTACCCGATAACCGATATGCAGAACCGATATTTATTTACTGTTATACTTCTGTTTCTGACAATTATTACAACACAAATGAGCTGAACAAACCATTTTATTAATAACTATCACTCCCTCCTTGCATACAAAAAAAATAAAAAATTTATATTTATACACAAATAAATAGAGGGGTCTGAGTCCAAAAAATTAAAGTGCACTGTTACTAAGTGTCTTTGTTTTAAAATAAAAGCTTTGATGAGGTAAAAAAATAAAAACAGGTAAAAAAATAAAGCACAAAAATGATTATAACATATTAACTCCCAGTTAAGCAGAACTAGGTTTTAGTGTAGAAAACAGAGTCTTTCAGCATTCTGCCCTGTAAGCCTGCTTCCTTTGTTTTCATAAATGGCTCCCACTTCACTGAAGGCTCGTTCACTGGGCACCGAAGACAGTGGGGGGCAAAGGAACTTTCTTGACAGACGAGCAAGAATGGGGAACCTTTTCTCATTTTGTTTCCACCATTCAAGTGGCTTGCCCATCCTCCTATCAATCACTGATTCCAACTAGTGTTATTAATTATTATGTTTTGTCGGCCTAGATCATGAAATGCTTTCTGACAAAGTGCTGTAACTTATCTATGCATTTACACAAAACTATAAATTGGGCTACTCAACCGCGATCGCGTGTGGAGATTGTAAATAATTTCCACAGAGCTGCATTTATTTATATTTGTATTAACTAAATAATGGTTATGTAGTAAATCAAATGATTCTATAATTTAGGGGGTTTAAACGAGATAATATTGTCAAAAATTTCATGCAGTGGCCGTGCTTGAGGCTTCCTGATTATCAACCCAGTCAGGTGCTGAGCAATATGAACGAACTTTTTTTCCCGAGACTATATAAAGTTAAACAGCACTTGTCAGTTGGCATTTTATGATCTACATTCAATCTAACGTTAGATTATGAAATGCCAACTGACAAAGTGCTGTTTGACCATAATTTAATCAACCGCGATCGCGCATGGAGATAATAAATAATTAATTTACACAAAGCGGTATATTTATATGTGTATTAGCGAAATAATTGTTTTGTAGTAAATGATAATATAATCTACAGTGTTTAAACAAGATAATCTTGTCAAAAGTTTCATTCAGTGGCATTGCTTGAGGCTTCCTGATCATCAACCCAGTCAGGTGCTGAGCAATATGAACGAACTTTCTCTTCTAGACTAATGGTGAGCAAATACAACAGATAGAGAATTAAATTCAGCGCTTTTATTTTCAACATGCACTCATTCATGTCTGTTTTATTTAATTCATGTAAAGGTCTTTATTGGGGCAGGACATGACGAATTACACTACGTGACTCAATGAGTTCGTCTCAATTGTTTAGAAACAAGCTGCATAAATTAACTATATCAGGAATTTATGTCTCAGTTCTCATTTGTGCATGTCTTTTATGTTAAATAAAGTTGATTAATTAAAGCAAACCAAGTAGAACATATACTTTACCTGTGCACTGAGTTGTTGTTGACTGATCTCCTCAGACGCCCGGGCTGCAATGGCGGAAATCTCAAAACGGCCACAAGATGGCGCCGTAAATCGGCGAATCCGATATTACAAAACCGATACCCGATTATGGAAAATTGCTTAAATATCGGGAAAAATATCGGTAAACAGATACATCGGTCGATCACTAATTATTATCATAGAGTTGCAATCAATTTGAATGCTACCGTGCTATTGTTTTGCACATAGGTCAATATTGTAATATAAGCAGTAATGTTACTGCTGCTAATATCAAATAGCTGCATTTCAATTTGCACATTTTTAATGTTACGGCTGCTGCTATTATTACATACAGTTGCATTCAGTTTGAAAATGTTGCTGGACTACAGTTTTTGAGCATACGTCAATATTGCAACAAAAAATACAATGTACACTTAAGAATCAGAAAGAGCTTTATTGCCAAGTATGCTTGCACACACTAGGTGTTTTAGTGACATACGCTTCAAATACACAGAGACAAAAATATACAGACAAAAAATAATAAATTAAAATACACAATTAAATATTAATAAATATTTAAAAATATATTGAAAAATAAATTGTATAAACAGTTGTGTTGTAGATAATACTGGAATAGGATTGAGTAAGATGCAGGGATGTACTAGGATGGAGGGGTAACAAATAAATATAAGGATAATGCACATTTTCATCGCATAAGTGGGGAACATTTAACTGTTCCTGAGGTAGATTGTCTGGGGGAAGAAACTGTTCTTGTGATTTTCCGAGCCCTTTTCCTCACTCTGGATGTATACAGTTCTTGAAGGGTGGGCAGGGGAGCACCAATAATCCTTTCAGCAGTCCGAACAGTTCTCTGTAGTCTTCTGATGTCTGATTTTGTTGCTGAGCCAAACCAGACAGTTATAGAAGTACACAGTACAGACTCAATGACGGCTGAGTAGAACTGTTTCCGCAGCTCCTGTGGCAAGGTAAACTTCCTCAGCTGGCGAAGGAAATACAACCTTTGCTGGGCCTTTTTAACAATGGAGTCAATGTGAATGTCCCACTTCAGGTCCTGAGAGATGGTGGTGCCCAGGAACCTGAATGACTCCACTGCAGTCACAGTGCTGTTCATGATGGTGAGTGGGGAAAGTGCAGGGGGTTTCTCCTGAAGTCCACGATCATCTCCACTGTTTTGAGCGTGTTCAGCTCCAGGTTGTTAAGACTGCACCAGACAGCCAGCTGCTCGACCTCTTGTCTGTAAGCAGACTCATCACCGTCCTGGATGAGGCCGATGACTGTAGTGTCGTCTGCAAACTTTATGAGCTTGACAGAGGGGTCTTTAGAGGTGCAGTCGTTGGTGTACAGGGAGAAAAGCAGAGGGGAGAGAACACATCCCTGAGGGGCACCAGTGTTGGTGGAGCAGCTGTTTGATGTGAATTTCCCCAGTCTCACTAACTGTTGCCTATCTGTCAGAAAGCTGGTGATCCACCGACAGATAGAGCTAGGAACAGAGAGCTGGGGGTTCGATGCCTTGCTCAAGGGCACCTAAGTCTTGGTATTGAAGGTGGAGAGAGAACTGTACATGCACTCCCCCCACCCACAATTCCTGCCGGCCCGAGACTCGAACCCACAACCCTTCGATTGGGAGTCCAACCCTCTAACCATTAGGCCACGACTTCCCCTGATGTTGCAGGATGAAGTGCAATCCCATGTTAATTGCATCATCCACGGACCTGTTTGCTCGGTAAGCAAACTGCAGGGGGTCCAGTAAGGGTCCAGTGATGTCCTTCAGATAAGCCAGAACCAGTTTTTCAAACGACTTCATGACGACAGACGTTAGAGCCACAGGTCTGTAGTCGTTAAGTTCTGCTATCTTGGGTTTCTTTGGGATGGGGATGATGGTGGAGCGTTTGAAGCAGGAAGGCACTTCACACAACTCCAGGGATCTGTTGAAGATCTGTGAAAAGATGGGGGCCAGCTGGTCAGCACAGATTTTCAGACAGGCTGGTGTAACGCCATCTGGGCCTGGTGCTTTTCTTCTTTTGTTCTTCTTGAAGACCTGGCGCACATCATCTTCACAGATTTGAAGAGCAGGAGGTGTGGAACGGAGGATTGCAGGATGTGTTAATGGTTGTGCAGGGAGATGGTCAGAATGGGTGATGGGGGTTTCAAATCTGCAATAAAACTCATTCAGGTCGTTAGCAAGTCGTTGATTAGCCTCAGTGCAAGGGGATGGTGTCTTGTAGTTTGTGATGGCCCTCAGTCCTCTCCACACTGAAGCTGAGTCGTTGGAAGTAAACTGGTCTTCCAACTTTTTAGCGTAGGTCTTTTTAGCCGCTCTGATCTCTTTGTTCAGTGTGTTCCTGGCCTGATTGTACAAGACCCTGTCCCCATTTCTGTAGGCATCCTCTTTGGCCTGACGAAGATGTCTGAGTTTTACTGTAAACCATGGCTTATCATTGTTGAATGTTAAATAAGTCCTGGTAGGAATGCATATATCCTCACAGAAACTAATATAGGATGTTACAGTCTCTGTGAGTTTGTCCAGATCGGTGGTAGCAGCTTCAAAAACACTCCAATCAGTGAGGTCAAAACAAGATTGTAAATCCTGCTCTGTTTCGCTGGTCCATCTCTTCACAGTCCTTACTACAGGTTTAGCAGATTTAAGTTTCTGCCTGTAGGACGGTATAAGATGAACCAGACAGTGATCAGAACGTCCCAAAGCTGCTCGTGGAACAGAGTGATGTGCATCCTTTATTGTGGTGTAACAGTGATACAATATATTACTGTCTCTGGTGGGACATGCTGTCTGTATTTTGGCAGTTCGCATGAGAGATTGGCTTCATTAAAGTACCACAGAATGATTAAAACAGAGTCCGGGTGTAGTTGTTCTGTCTCTGTGATCTGATCAGAGAGTTTCTGTAAAGCCAGACTTGCGTGTGCTTGTGGTGGAATGTAAACACTCACCAGAAAGAATGAGTGAAACTCACGTGGTGAGCAGAACGGCTTGCAGTTCATGAACAGTGTTCCTAGATCAGGACAACACATTTTCTTTAACACTTGCACATGCCTAGTTTATATTTCTATATTTACATTGTCTATATTTAATTATTATATATTTAAATATAAAATATAATTTCTAGTCTTTATTCATTTTTTATATATTTCTATATTAGTGTGTGTATGTTTCTTATTTTTTTTATATTTTAATTCTTTACATAGTTTTTGCACTTGTTTTGGTATTTATTATGGACAGCAAAGAAAGAATTTCATTGTACAAAACTTTTTTTTTTACCTTTCTGTACACATTACAATAAACACTTTGATTATTGAATCTACTAACTACGGGGTCTATTGTACATATTTTAGTTTTGATTATCCATGTTGATTTTAATTCTTTAAATGTATACAAATGTTTTGATGTCTGTGGCTTTGTGATTAAACTGGGGTAAACCTTTATTTGTCTTTTTGCCTTAGGCATGATGCTGCTGAAAGAGGAACCTGAAGTACTGAATCAAATAGAAGAGAAAGCTCCAAATAAGAATCATTTCAAAACTGAAGGGATCTCTTTTAGGTGCCCACAGACTGAAAAGACTTCCTCAGAAGAAAAACAAACTAAGGGTTATTTCACCTGTTTTGAGTGTGGGATGAATTTCATTCACCCTGAAAGCCTTAGAATCCACATGGGAATCCACAATGGAGAGAATCCTTACACCTGCCAATATTGTGGACAGGGTTTCAGTGAAGATGAAAGCCTTAGAGCGCATATGGGAATCCACAATGAAGAGAAGGGTTTCACCTGCCAAGAGTGTGGAAAGACGTTCAGTGAATATCAAAGCCTTCTAGTCCACATGAGAATCCACAATGAAGAGGATCCTTACACCTGCCAACGATGTGGAAAGAGTTATGTTCAAACTGCAAGCCTGAAAGTACACATGAGAACTCACACCGGAGAGATACATTTTACCTGCCAAGAGTGTGGAAAGAGTTTCAATCTAAAACAAACCCTTCTAAATCACATGAAAGTTCACATTGGACCGGAGCCTTTTGCATGCCAACAATGTGAAAAGAGCTTCACAACAGAAGTAGACCTGAAGTCACACATGAACGTTCACATTGGAGAGAAGCCGTTTGAATGCGTTCAGTGTGGAAAGAGATTTCTTCATAAAATAAGCCTTAATAACCACTTGAAGATTCATTCGGAAGAGAACTGCTTTGTATGTCAACAATGCAGAAGACGTTTTGCTCACAAATCACATCTTAGAGTCCACATGAGAGTTCACACTGGAGAGAAGCCTTACATCTGCACTCAGTGTGGAAAGAGTTTCACATATAAAACAGCTCTTGACTCCCACATGATAAGTCACACTGGAAAGAGCCGTTTCACCTGCAAAACGTGTGGGAAGGTCTTCACAAACAAGGTGGGCCTCATGTATCACATGAACGTTCACACCGGAGAGAAGCCGTTCAAATGTGATCAGTGTGGAAAGAGGTTTGCAGGTAAAGCTGCCCTTGAGAGACACATGAGGATTCACTCAAAAGAGAAAAAGTTTTATATGTAACTAGTGCCATAAAATGATTGGCCTTAGGAGGCATAGGAGAATTCGCTGGAGAGTGAAAACCTCCCAAACGCAACCTGTGTGAAAGGATTTTGCTATTTATTATACCTTCAAGTATCACATGAGGCTTCACACCAGGCAGAAGCCTTGAAGTGTCATCTGTGTTTGAACGGAGCTTCTCATATTGCCGGTGCCCGAAATGCTATTAGAAAGGTGCATTCTGGGAAGAAACCGTAGTGCTCCAAGTGTGGCAAAATCATTTGTGCAATCACTCTGGACAAAGGCCATTTAAATGTGAGGAAAGCTTTAATTTGCCATCACATGTTCATATACATATGAAAACTCATGCTTATGTGAAGCCATATTTGTGTTTACTGTATGGAAAGAGTGTCATGGCTTAGCAATCTGAAATGGCAAAAGAAAATACGAGTTTGTGTGAAATTAAGGCTACATATACACTGCACAGATCGATGTGGCACAGATTCGATTTTTCTGGTCGAATGTATAACGTTTTTTGGCCAGGCTGTTAAAGTGACCTTTAAATGTGGCCCGTATCCGATGGTCAGTGATTTGGTGATGTTCATTTGTTTTATTTGCATCCTTCATGTCATTATATTTTGTCTTTTTTTTTTAAATCAAGAGAAGTGAAAGTACAGCCAAGTATGGTGTCCCATACTCAGAATTCGTGCTCTGCATTTAACCCATCCAAAGTGCACACACACAGTAAACACTCAATTTGAGTCAAATTGAACACTTCTGAAATGTTTATATGACTCCCTCCATTTTGGAGTTAAAATAACACTTTTGAAAGTGTGAAATATGTTCATTATTATATTATATTATATATATTATATTCATTCATTACACACAGACTGAATGTTTATTACTTTTAATTTTGATGATTATAACTGACAACTAAATTCAACCAAATTCAGTATCTCAGAAAAGTAGAATATAACTTAAGACCAATACAAAGAAAGGATTTTTAGAAATCTTGTCCAAAGGAAGAGTATGAAAATTTAAAGTATGAGCATGTACAGCACTCAATACTTAGTTGTGGCTCTTTTGTCTGAATGACTGCAGCACTGCGGCGTGGCATGGAGTGGATCAGTCTGTGGCACTGATCAGGTGTTATGAGAGACCAGGTGTCTCTGATAGTGGCCTTCAGCAATGCGGCGTGGCATGGAGTGGATCAGTCTGTGGCACTGCTCAGGTGTTATGAGAGACCAGGTGTCTCTGATAGTGGCCTTCAGCTCGTCTGCATTGTTGGGTCTGGCATATCACATCCTCCTCTTCACAATACCCCATAGTTTTATTATAAGGTTAAGGTCAGGTGAGTTTACTGGCCAATTAAGAACAGGGACACCATGGTCCTTAAACCAGGTACTGGTAGCTTTAGCACTGTGTGCAGGTGCAGAGTCCTGTTGGAAAATGAAATCTGCATCTCCATAAAGTTGGTCAGCAGCAGGAAGCATGAAGTGCTCTAAAACTTCCTGGTTTACGGATGTGTTGACCTTTGACCTCAGAAAACACAGTGGACCAACACCAGCAGATGACCTGGCACCCCAAACCATCACTGACTGTGGAAACTTTACACTGGACCTCAAGCAACGTGGATTGTGTGCCTCTCCTCTCTTCCTCCAGACTCTGGGACCCTGATTGACTTTCATCAGAGAACATAACTGTGGAGCACTCAGCAGCAGTCCAGTCCTTTCTGAAGCGAGACGCTTCTGACGCTGTCTGTTGTTCAAGAGTGTCTTGACACAAGGAATGTGAAGCTGAAACCCATGTCTTGCATGCGTCTGTGTGTAGTGGTTCTTGAAGCACTGGCTCCAGCTGCAGTCCACTCTTTGTGAATCTCCCCCACATTTCTGAATGGGTTTTGTTTCACAATCTTCTCCAGGGTGAGGTTATCTCTATTGTTTGTACATTTTTTCTACCACATCTTAATAATAATAATAATAATAATAATACGTTTTATTTATATAGCGCCTTTCCAGAGCTCAAGGACACGTTACAATAAACAAACAACAATAAAGGCAATTGACAAAGAGAGCAGACAGAACAACAGTAGGCAAATGAGAGTACAAGTACAGTAAGTGAGAATTGGGTAGATGGGGCAGCAACCAGCAGAGAGAGAGGAAAAAAATAAAGTAAAAAATAAAAAACACACACTAAGAACTATAACATTCAGAAAATAGGTGTGTTTTGAGCATGGATTTGAATTCATAGATAGTGTTAACAAAACGGAGTGATGGGGGGAGAGAGTTCCACATTTTGGACGCAACAACACTGAATGATCTGCCCCCCATTGAAGCAAGGCGATGCCGAGGGACAACGAGAAGGCTGGAATCAGCGGATCGTAAAGAGCGAGTAGGGGTGTAGGGGAGAAGCAGGTTACAGAGGTAGGGGGGAGCAAGGCCATGCAGAGACTTAAAAGCGAGAAGGAGAATTTTGAATTTAATACGGTAAGCCACAGGAAGCCAGTGAAGATCATGCAGAATTGGGGAAATATGTGCAGAACGCTTGGTGTGGGTGAGTAGTCTGGCAGCAGAGTTTTGAAAGTATTGTAATTTGGAAATGGAGCTAGCTGGTAGGCCAATGAAAAGTGCATTGCAGTAATCAAGACGTGAGGTGACAAATGCATGGATGACAGTTTCAGCATCTGAGATACTGATAAAGGGACAGAGCTGAGCGATACGACGTAGATGAAAGAATGCCAATTTAGTGATGGAATTAATGTGAGAGTGGAAAGATAGAGAGGAATCAAAAATTACACCAAGATTTTTAACAGTACTAGATGGTTTGATAAGAGAGCCGGCGATCTCACAGGTGAAGTTAGTAGGAATTTTATTAGTGAGTGATGTAGGTCCAGTGAAAATAATCTCAGTTTTGTCCATGTTAAGTTTTAGAAAATTTGAATGAAGCCAATCTTTTATTTCATGTACACAGGCAGAGATTTTGTCAGTTGTGAAAGATAAAGTTGATGTACAGGTAGTATATAATTGAATGTCATCAGCGTAGAAATGATAATTAAAACCATGACGGCGAAGGATCTGACCAAGAGGGATTATATAGATTATAAATAATAATGGCCCAAGAACGGATCCCTGAGGGACACCTTGCTTCAGGGGGACAGTGGGTGAGCGAAAATTCTGAAGTGAAATGTAAAACAGTCTGTCAGAGAGATAAGAGGAGAACCAGGAAAGAGCAGCACCAGAAATACCCACATCTGAAAGGCGTGAAATGAGTAGTTGATGGGAGACGGTATCGAAGGCAGAGCTGAGGTCGAGCAGCAAAAGCATAGACAGAGAACTAGAATCACCAGAGAGAAGTAGATCATTCAGTACCTTAACTAGTGCAGTTTCAGTACTATGCATAGGGCGAAAACCAGATTGAAAAGGATCAAAAAGATTATTTTCAACTAGAAAAGACTGAAGCTGGGAGGCAACAGTACTTTCCAGTAATTTAGCTATGAAGGGGAGATTTGAAATGGGACGATAATTAGATAAAACTGAGGGATCAAGGTTGGGTTTCTTGAGAACAGGGGTAACAGCTGCAGTTTTGAGTGACAGAGGAAATGAAGCAGAGGTAAGAGAAGCATTGATGAAGTGAGAGATAGGTGCAGAAATAACTGAATGGCAAAGTTTCAGTAGAGTAGTAGGAGCAGGGTCAAGATGAAAAGATGAAGGGTTGGATTTCAAGATTAACTCGGAGACAGAAGAAGGAGTAGACAGAGAGAAAAAAGGCAGGGATTGACCAGGTTGATTCGGCAGATAACAAATGTTAGTGGCATCATTAAAGAGGCATTGGTTTACGATATCTGTCTTTTCTAGCATGTGAGCCAAGAATGAAGTGCAAAGTTTATCAGAAGCTAGAGCAACATGAGATGGAGGTTTGGTGAGTTTATTTATTGTGTTGAATAATGCTTTTGGCCGGTTACTTGATTTATTGATTATAGCAGATACAAAACTGGAACGAGCCAAATTCAGGGCCGATTTATAAATCTTGATATGTTCGATGAATGCCAAATGGTGATCAGTCAGGCCAGTTTTCCTGTAGTAACGCTCAAGCCGTCTGCCAGTGGCTTTCAAGATACGGAGCTCAGGAGTGTACCAAGGAGACGAATGTGTGGAAGGGACACTTCTGGTCTTAACAGGAGCATGCTTATCTGAGATATCCGAGATTATGGAGTTATAGTTGGATAGTATCAGTGAGGGTGAGGAGATATCAAAGACATCAGAGAGATTAGAAGAGGAAACGGAGGTACAAAATAATGCAGTATCAACAGCTTTGACTTCCCTTCTCCTCTCTATTAATGTGCTTGGACACAGAGCTCTGTGAACAGCCAGCCTCTTTTGCAAATGACCTTTTGTCCTTGTGCAAGGTGTCAATGGTCATCTTTGGACAACTGTCAGGTCAGCAGTCTTCCCCACGATTGTGTTGCCTACAGAACTAGACTGAGAAAACATTTAAAGGCCAGGTGTTTTGAGTTAGAGGGTTGGTTCTCCCAGAAATGAAAATTATTTAATTAATAACTCACCCTCATGTCGTTCCAAACCAGTAAGACCTCCGTTTATCTTTGGAACACAGTTTAAGATATTTTAGATTCAGTCAGAGAGCTTTAATTAGCTGATTAGAGTGTGGCACCAGGTGTCTTCAATATTGAACCCTTTCACCAAATTCCTATTTTCTGAAATACTGAATTTGAGAATCTGGGTTATAATCATCAAAATTAAAAGAAATAAACATTTGAAATATATCAGTCTGTGTGTGTAATGAATGAATATAATATACAAGTTTCACTTTTTGATTGGAATTAGTGAAATCAACTTTTTGATGATATTCTAATTATATGACCAGCACCTGTATTTGCACTTTCAAAAGTGTTATTTTAACTCCAAAATGGAGGGAGTCATATATACATATGATATATATATATATATATATATATATATATATATATATATATATATATATATATATATATTGTCAGACAACGGAACCTGTTGGCTGGTCTTCTTGGGCACTTCTCCGGCACTCCGCCAGCAGAAATGCCTACGCTTTTATCCAAAGTGACTTACATTGCATTTCAAGGTATTTGGCACATTTACATTCCTCTCAGTTCTTGTTTTCCCTGGGAATCGAAAACACACACACACACACACACACACAGAGAGAGAGAGAGACAGACACAGAGACACACATACAGATATACATTTCATTTTACTTTGATTTCATAATACATATTTCATGTATGAGAGTATGAATTCAATGTATTTACCTTGACAACAGCCTCTGGAAGGTCACCAAAGATTTGGAGGCCAGTCCAGGGTCTTGGAGATCAATGTCTCCAGTGTGGGTAGAAGCAGACCTGCCAACATGTACGCATTTTTCGTACTCTGCACGCATTTTGACCCATAAGTACGCTTGTATGATTCACTGCTCTCTAGGTACGCTTTTTGTTGCGTCTTGCATTTCGCCGATTTCAGTTTCTATGCAATCTATGACGCTGATTCTGCCGCTGATCCACAGCGTGTAAGTGGAGTGAAAAGCTTTCGGCCAATCAGAGCGGTGCATGTTAACCCACCGTCCACCTGCCCCTCCTATCCACAAGCTTAGTTGGCAGTTACAAAAGTGGTGGAATGGCTTGAAATCTAGAAAGTTTTAGACAGGCAAGGTGCTGATTAACATGAGATAAATGTAACAGTTAGGCTATGTTTAGCCTAATTGAATTTATGGACATTAAAAATGACCTTGACATGACATCATAACAAGCAGTCCAGCTGTGGCGAGCTCAGTTCAGTTCACGCGTTCATGTAGGCTAACATGTAGGCTAACATGTAAGGGTGGCCCTGCCAATAATGCACCTAAAAGCTGCCACAAAGAACCAGCAAAAGTAATGATTATGAATATTTAATGATTATAAATATTAATAAACAAGTGTTTTCTGTATCAATGTCGCGTCGACTGCAAAGATAAAGTTGACGATGCTGTCTCGCGATCTTCGGAGTAGTGAACGCGCCAGAGAAATGCACATTTCATACGGATGAACGTTACATAAGCAGAGAGCAGTCTGTTTTCTTTCGTTTTGAAGTGTTCTGTTCAACCCTCGAGTCGGTTAACGCGTATACGCATTATGAGTCATTTTCTCCTGATAACTCCAAAAAGAACTTAAATTACGCTTTCAGTTTTGATCGTGAAGATAAGAGCAAAATCGAATCCGTAAAGGGTCTACTTTTATTTGTATACAGACATAATAACAACAAAACTTTGTGCACTTATAAAATAAAGATAACAAACAAGGTGTGCTGTCTGCAGCCTTTGTTTGTGCTGATCTTCATTTACAAACGTAATTAAAATGAACTGTAACTCCGTGAATACTCAATGAAGAGACATGAGAGATATATCTATAGAAAGATTGACATGTCTACTTTTAAACTTAACAAGTGCTGCCGAAAAAAAATATTCTGTGATAAAGTAATTCATATGAAAACAATGCGATGTCTTGTCCGTTTTTCACATCTCCCATTATCTTCTAATTCGACCACGCTCCCGCGCTGAACGCTCTATTCAGATTCTAATGTTAAATAAAGTTTTTATTTTTATTTTACTGTTTGCTTCGTGATGAGAGGAATAAGATATAAGTCACCCCAAAATGTGATGTGGTTGAGTATTTGAGATTTGGATTTCCTCAGAAAAAAAGAATGAAGCACTTTATTCAGCAGAGATCATAAACATGAGTAAGTCTCTTATTATTTATTTATATACTTGTACTAGTTTTCATATAACATATAAACATTTTACTAGTTAGACTTTTTCCAAACTATAATTCCTGACTAAATGTATAATCAAGTGAAACATTCTGAAGTTTCAATAACAATATGCAATATTATACCATTCAAAAGCTTGATGTAAATAATATAAATGTAACTGTAACAAATGTAACAAACAATGCTGTTCTTTCAATTAATTCCCCAGAAAAAACGTGAAAAAAATAATATTCTCAGCTCTTTTCAACATTAATAATAATCTATTAATATGAGCACAGAGATGTTTAGTTCTCTGGTGACAAAAAAGTCATGATTGCCTCCAAAGGCAGCATTTGTTACAAAGAGACTTTCACTGATGCACTACTTAAAAAAAGCCAAATCTCCAACCTTTAACAGGTTAAACAATGCAAAAGTTTGCATGGAAAATTATAAAAAAAAATGTTGTTTGTTTTTAGCAAACTGATTTTGATATTGATAACTGCTGGTTTTGCACATTTATTTAATGTTTTGATTTATTTATTTAGAAAGAATGTCCTCAGTTTACTTTTATTTCTGACAAGATTTTCAGGTGGAAGAAGTTTCTATGGGTTATGCATCCAGCACAAAATGTCCGGAGTGATTGCAGAAATTGTATAACATTTATGGTCTACTTGTATATGTTATGGAGTAACTAATAAGTCTTAATTGGTGAAAGTATATTATGTGTATAATATGTATTATAGTGTTAGGTACCTCATAGGTGTGTGTGCAACGGTGGAGCATACATTGGCGGTGGGCTGTAAGGTTCGCGCGCATGTGTGCGGGGGTTGGGGGTGTAGTACTCATAAAATTTCTTCAAGGTTGGCAGGCATGTAGAAGGGTGCCATAAAAGCAGTTGTCTTCGCCCCAAAGAATGTCAAGGGCTACCGTTAGTGGCTTCATCACTGTGCTGTATTCCCTGAGGAACAGGTACTCTCGATCTGTGATTGCCTTCAACCCAAAATTTTAGGAAATGGTGTTCAGCTCTGCGATTGGGTATTCATAGACACGAGCAACAGCATCATGAAAGAAGCTCCATCTGGTCATACATGGGACAAGGATCTTCCTTTCAAGGACAGACTTTATTAAAGAGTTTGGTGATTTTACATCCAAGTTAGTTCTGGCTGCAGATAAAGTTTTAATAGTTGGTGATTTTAATATCCATGTTGATACTGAAAAAGATGCATTGGGATCAGCATTTATAAACATTCTGAACTCTATTGGGGTTAGACAACACGTTTCAGGACCTACTCATTGTCGAAATCATACTCTAGATTTAATACTGTCACATGGAATTGATGTGATGCAATTATATTCCTTCTTAGAGAAAAATGGTATATGTGTGGGTGTATCTCTCTATTAGTTTTATTGGATCTTAGTGCTGCGTTTGACACAATTGACCACAGCATTCTTTTGCATAGACTTTAACACTTTGTTGTCATCAGTGGAAGTGCATTAGCATGGTTTAAATCGTACTTATCTGACCGCCATTAGTTCGTAGCAGTGAATGAAGATGTATCATATCGATCACAAGTGCAGTATGGAGTACCTCAAGGCTCAGTACTAGGGCCGTTACTCTTCACGCTTTATATGTTACCCTTGGGAGATATCATCAGGAAACATGGTGTTAGCTTTCACTGTTATGCTGATGATACTCAGCTCTATATTTCTTTATGGCCCAGTGAAACACACCGATTTGAAAAACTAATGGAATGCATAGTCGATATAAAAAACTGGATGACAAGTAATTTCTTACTGTTAAATTCTGAAAAAACAGAGGTGTTATTTATAGGACCTAAAAACTCTGCTTGTAATAACCTAGAACACTGTCTAAGACTTGATGGTTGCTCTGTCAATTCTTCGTCATCAGTTAGGAACCTAGGTGTGCTATTTAATTGCAATCTTTCCTTAGAAAGCCACGTTTCTAGCATTTGTAAAACTGCATTTTTCCATCTCTAAAATATATCTAAATTACGGCCTATGCTCTCAATGTCAAATGCAGAAATGTTAATCCATGCATTTATGACTTCAAGGTTAGACTATTGTAATGCTTTATTGGGTGGTTGTTCTGTACACTTAGTAAACAAACTACAGCTAGTCCAAAATGCATCAGCAAGAGTTCTTACTAGAACCAGGAAAGCATGACCATATTAGCCCGGTCCTGTCAACACTGCACTGGCTCCCTATCAAACATCGTATAGATTTTTAAATATTTGTTTAAGTGAAGTGAAAGTGACATTCAGCCAAGTATGGTGACCCATACTCAGAATTTGTGCTCTGCATTTAACCCATCCGAAATGCACACACACAGAGCAGTGAACACACACACACACACTGTGAGCACACACCCGGAGCAGTGGGCAGCCATTTATGCTGCGGGGTTCGATGCCTTGCTCAAGGGCACCTAAGTCGTGGTATTGAAGGTGGAGAGAGAGCTGTTCATGCACTCCCCCCACCCACAATTCCGTCCGGCCCGAGACTAGAACTCACAACCCTTCGATTGGGAGTCCAACCCTCTAACCATTAGGCCACGACTTCCCATTACTTATATATTATTATATATTACTTATAACGCCCTGAATGGTTTAGCACCTCTGTATTTGAATGAGCTCCTTTTACATTATAATCCTCTTCGTCCACTGCGTTCTCAAAACTCAGGCAATTTGATAATACCTAGAATATCAAAATCAACTGCGGGCGGCAGATCCTTTTCCTATTTGGTGCCTAAACTCTGGAAGAACCTACCTAACATTGTTTGGGAGGCAGACACACTCTTCAATCAATCAATCAATCACCTTTATTTATATAGTGCTTTAAACAAAATGCATTGCGTCAAAGCACTGAACAACATTCATTTGGAAAACAGTGTCTCAATAATGCAAAATTATAGTTAAGGCAGTTCATCATTGAATTCAGTGATGTCATCTCTGTTCAGTTAAATAGTGTCTGTGCATTTATTTGCAATAAAGTCAATGATATAGTCTTGCAGTTTAAATCTAGATTCACGAGTTCACACTTACATATAATTAGCTGAAGTATTATAATGCATATTTGGCGTGCTGTCCAGGGAAGGGGCTCCAAGCTCGGGAATGGCCCGAACCTAGAGTAGAGACCCTAGAGGGTCTGAAAGTTTGGCCAGTGGGCCGTGATGGTGGCTCACTGTACCTGGACTGATAGGCCCTGCTGGCATGCAGGGAAAAGGTAAGTGCTCTACCGGGAAAGTTCTCACTGCGTCCGCTGTGAGACCAAATGCTCGCTGGACAGAAAGAGAAAACAGGAAAGAGAGAAAATGAGAGCTTGACCGGGAGATTTTCTCACACTGCCTCTGCTGTGAGACCAAATGCTCCCTGGACGAAAGAGAAAACGAAAGTGCTCTACCGGGAAGTTCTCACTACGTCCGCTGTGAGACCAAATGCTCGTTGGACAAAAAGAGAAAACAGGAAAGAGGAAAATGAGAGCTTGACCAGGAGATTTTCTCATACTTCTTCCGCTGTGAGACCCAATGCTCGCTGGACAGAAGTAAAGACATAAGTGCTCTACCGGGAAAGTTCTCACTGCTTCCGCTGAGAGACCAAATGCTCGCTGGACAGAAAGAGAAAACGGGAAAGAGAGAAAATGAGAGCTTGACCGGGAGATTTTCTCACACTGTGTCCGCTGTGAGACCAAATGCTCACTGGACGAAAGAGAAAGCGTAAGTGCTCTTACGGGAACGTTTTCGCTGCATCCGCTGTGAGACCCAATGCTCGCTGGATAAAAGAGAAAACGTAAGCGCTCTACCGGGAAAGTTCTCGATGTGAGACCAAATGCGGGCAGTCGCTGCTGTGGCAGTGGGGAGATACGGGAAAGGCTACTTGCTTCGGCTGCTGTAGATGTTGGCTGCGGGAAGAGTAAAAAGGGTTAGTAACATTGATGGGGCAAGCTAAAAAATTAATGGGTAGCTTACTGTGTTACCAGCTTAGCAATTGGTTGCCTGATTTGACAATTCCTTAAGCCTTGTCCACATTATTATGTTCCTGTTGGAAAAGCATCTTTCCTCATTTGGCCTCCGGGCTCTTAGGCGGTCTCCAGGGCGGATACGTTTGGAAGGCTGTTTTCATGTTGTAGTATGGACTGTGGAAACAGAGGCTTTT
Organism: Carassius gibelio; assembly: GCF_023724105.1. Lineage (NCBI taxonomy): Eukaryota > Metazoa > Chordata > Actinopteri > Cypriniformes > Cyprinidae > Carassius > Carassius gibelio. The sequence goes on along the minus strand of NC_068374.1, from coordinate 1,323,847 downwards.
GGAAACGATGAAGCATGTTTTAGTCTTGTAAGACATTGTACCGAAAGACATGATTATAGCAGTAATGTACCAGACAAACCCATGTTTTTTGGCATGGAGACAGAAATTACATACCTAAAATAAAAATGTTTCTGCTCATAATTCTTTCTGACTAGATACATGATCAACATTTGTCCATGAGCTGACACTTCGACGTTTACCATTCAGGAATAGGAATAATTTTCCTGACATAATTTACTAAATAACTGCCCCTGAAATGATGTTTTATCGAAATATTGGTCAAATATTGAAGCCAGAGTCTTTAGACTTTAAATTGATGCATGGTTTATCCAGATCAAATAAGAGAGTGATGTTTAACATGCTGTGGAAGTGAAACGATAATAAACTGGGGCCGTTGGCGATGCTTGCAAGCAAATGGGTTAATAGCAGTTATGTGCTATTAGCTTCCAAGTGGTTTCTAAAGATATTTACTTGCCTGTTTTTCTTATTACGGTCCTGAAAAGGCAACAGTAATTTTACTCACACTTGCTATCCTGCATCAAAACACAAGGGCAGATGCATTTTAATTTTGAGTGATCACGTGAATGGAGAAATAGGTCCCTAAATAATTTGGTCCTGCCAGAAAACTTGCATGGAAATAAAAATGTAAAATTAAGCTAAGCATTTAACCTACGGTTTCATCCAGCGACCTACAGTGCATTCAGGCATTTTCTATTAATTTTTTATATCATGTAACTTATGTCTGTATCATTTCAGTGAGGTTTAAACGTCCGCCGTATGGCGAATGTAGTGTCTTGGACATTTCAGTGTGGATGAGACTCTGGAAATAATGCCTTGGCTTCGTGGTTAAGTGGCATCATCATCCGACGGAACTACGTTTGTATCTGTAGTCCAAATTAATGCGCACTCCACACTCCAGATCAGCAGGTGGCGGTAATGCATCTTTACGTTGGTTTGCCAAAACCGCCATAAAACACTAGTAGAAGACGGAACTGCGTAATGACGTCATATAACAAACTTTAGCCACAAACCTGCTTTTAGATGCAACACTTTGGATGCCAACTGCCGTAAAATTCCAATGAAGAAAAAGAACCTGCTTTTAGCGTCTTCGCCTGAAAATGTATTGGTTAACGTTGCGCGGTCTGCGCCGCTAGAGGAAGCGACCTCAAACTGCCACTAGGCCGGAACGCCGGGGTGAAAGGCTTAGCCGCGGCGGGAAGTGAGAGAGGCTTGCTGCGGTGAGAACTGGGGTGCGGCCCAGGCTGGTTGGATTCCAGCTCGAGGAGAGCTAGGTCTTGGGCGGCACGATCACTGTGTCGAGCGAGGCGAGCTCGGAGCTTGCACGGTCTATTGGCCATGACGTGTGGCTTGGCGAAGACAACAGCTGTTGCTTAATGCTGCTCAACGGCCATGTTTGGCAGGGTAGGAATGATCGCGGGCCTGGCAAAAGCAGCAGGTCTTATAAATCCCCAATGTAGCTCTCTTTTCGTTTGTACGAAAATTGGGTCTGTGGTAAGGTGACAAACGAAGCGAACCAGCATGCTGATAAACCATCAATGGAGACAGGTAGGCTAATTCAGCTGTATTTATATTTATAAGGTTGATTATCTTAAGTGGTTCCACCTGTGCTAATTAGGCTAAGTATCTGACATGCTTCTCCCAAACCTTGTTATGAAACTACATTTAAAGACCCATCTCTTTAGCCTGGCATACACATAACATACTAATATGCTTTTTATATCCATATCTGTTAAAGGATTTTTAGGCTGCATTAATTAGGTAAACCGGAACCGGGAACACATCCCATAACACCCGATGTACTTGCTACATCATTAGAAGAATGGCATCTACGCTAACATTTGTCTGTTTCTCTCTTGTTCCGAGGTCACCGTGGCCACCAGATCCAGTCTGTGTCCAGATCAGAGGGTCACTGCAGTCACCCGGATCCAGTACGTATCCAGACCAGATGGTGGATCAGCACCTAGAAAGGACCTCTACTGCCCTGAAAGACAGCGGAGACCAGGACAACTAGAGCCCAGATACAGATCCCCTGTAAAGACCTTGTCTCAGAGGAGCACCAGGACAAGACCACAGGAAACAGATGATTCTTCTGCACAATCTGACTTTGCTGCAGTCTGGAATTGAACTACTGGTTTCGTCTGGTCAGAGGAGAACTGACCCCCCAACTGAGCCTGGTTTCTCCCAAGGTTTTTTTCTCCATTCTGTCACCGATGGAGTTTCGGTTCCTTGCCGCTGTCGCCTCTGGCTTGCTTAGTTGGGGTCACTTCATCTACAGCGATATCGTTGACTTGATTGCAAATAAATGCACAGACACTATTTAAACTGAACAGAGATGGCATCACTGAATTCAATGACGAACTGCCTTTAACTATCATTTTGCATTATTGACACACTGTTTTTCTAATGAATGTTGTTCAGTTGCTTTGACGCAATGTATTTTGTTTAAAGCGCTATATAAATAAATAAAGGTGATGAGCGAGTACAGCATTATGTGTATCTGTATACCATATGAATTATCTGTATCTGGGCGGGGCCTAACCCGAAAGTGGGCGGGATTTAACCCGGAAGTGTGTCTGGTAGACTCAAAACAGGCGGGGCTTTAACCGGTATGTTATTTTAAGCATGCAATTGATAGGGGTTGATCAGAAATTGTTATATTTATTGCTGATTAGAAAACTATTTACATGACAGCATCATCATTGAGCTTCAGATCAATGGTTTTGATCACGATAACAATCTCAACATAACTATCTGTTTTTTACTTTTAATTTTTTTTATAATCAGTGTGATATTTTTTTTTGGGGTTCTTTTTTATTTATTTTATTTCCACACCAGGTATGTGTGTGTATGGGTGTTTGTGTGTGTTACTTTGAAATATTATTTATACCACAACTACCTTTATTTTTTTTATGAAATAGAGCAAGAAAGTGTCACAGTGCGTTAAGTCAAAAAACTGGTTAGAGCCAGCAGACAGTTAAAAAAAAAAAAAATTCCGATGACCGGCAGGGAGAGAGGGAGGAAGAGACTGTGTGTGTGTGTGTGCGCGTGTGTAGCTAATTCATTTGTAATATCGTTTTATATATTTAACTATCTTTATTTATTTGTATGAAATACAGCAAGAAATAAGTGTCACTCAGTGCATGAAGTCATAAAACAAACCCCACGTTTACCAAAACTCTACGGGTTAATAAGTACTACAAACCTGAAGCTGAAGAACACCTAAACGTTAACGTAAAAGACCGGCGAACCTGAGTGACTTGCGGAGAGAAAGAGAGAGAGAGCACTGTTCTCTTCTCAGTGTTCTGTGTGTGAGTGAGCAGAGCGTGTATGTGTGTAGGGGAGGGGCACTGTGACTAGCCTATCACAGAACATAGACACGGTCAGCAACCCAATGAGAATTTTTATTTAATCCGAGCACAGATATTGACTCGTATTACTCGTATAATACTTGTACTTGGCAAAAGTGCTTTATCCATACCGGATACTCTGTTGAAACGAGTATCCAGCTCAACTCTAATAGAAACTATTCTGTCACCTTATGTGATTAAAAAATTGTCCAGTAGTTATAGATTTCTAAGCCAATTAAAAGCTAGAAATTAGAATTAAAATAAAGTTCCCTATACCTATACACTACCAGTTAAAAGTTTTTTAACAGTAAGCTTGTTAATGTTTTTTTTTTTAAAGAAGTCTCTTCTGTTCACCAAGCCTGCGTTTATTGGATCATAAAGTAAAGCAAAAACAGTAACTTTTGGAAATCTTTTACTAGCCTATTAAATAAATAAAAACGTATTGTAATCATGTTGAAAATAGCTGAGTAGAATTTTTTAAGGTTTCTTTGATGAATAAGAAGTTCAGAAGAACAGCATTTATCTAAGATAAAAATCTTTTGTAAAATTACCAAAATTATCATAACTTTTGATCAATTTAAAGAACCCTTGCTGAATAAAAGTATTAATTTCTATCATTTCTTTTCCAAAAAATAAAATTATACTAATTCTAAGCTTTTAAATTATATAGTGTATAATGTTGCTAAAGCATTTCATTTAACATGAGTGCTGATCTTTGGATCCTTCTATTCAACAATATTGATTTTTAATTTTTTTACTCTGAAAAAACACCATTGATCACAGGAATATTAACATTAATGCATTTGGCAGATGCTTTTATATAAAAATAAAAAAAGTGCATTCAGGCCAACATTTTTTTTACCTAATATTTCACACTGAAGTCCAGAAAGTGAACTATTATCGATCTCGGCGACGGTTTTGGTTTGTGTGTCGTAGCTCGGTGGGCTTTCTCCAAAGAATTTATCATATCTTCTTGTAACTTTAGTGACATTTTTAAAAAAGCCAGTAATAAACGGTATCATTGCTTTCACCCAAATATTAAAATTATGTCATTAATAACTCACCCTCATGTCGTTCCAAACCAGCGAGATCTCCGTTCATCTTCTGAACACAGTTTAAGATATTTTAGATTTAGTCCGAGAGCTCTCAGTCCCTCCATTGAAGCTGTGTGTACGGTATACTGTCCATGTCCAGAAAGGTAAGAAAAACATCATCAAAGTAGTCCATGTGACATCAGAGGGTCCGTTAGAATATTTTGAGGCATCGAAAATACACTTTGGTCCAAAAATACCAAAAACTAAGACTTACGTTTTATCTGTCTCGGCTCGGTGTTCATCTTCAGTTCTCTCTTCACAGCAGTTCAGTCAGTGTACTGTTTGAGTCAATGAATTACTCCGGGATATTGGTTTGATTGAACTCAGAGGGAGTGTCAGCCACATTAAGAAAGTTAACAGCTTAAGTCATTTGTGGATTAATCCGTATTGGAGATGCGAACCGTTTAAAACGATTCAGTTCGATTTGGTGAACTGGTTCTAGAAGATCCGGATACATCGAATGATTCGTTTGCGAACTTGATATCACAAACTGCTTTCCATAGTGAAGTTGTGCCCTAATGGTTAGAGAGTCGGACTTGCAATCGAAAGGTTGTGAGTTTGAGTCCCGGGCCGGCAGGAATTGTGGGTGGGGGAGTGCATGTACAGTTCTCTCTCCACCTTCAATACCACGACTTAGGTGCCCTTGAGCAAGGCATCGAACCCCCAACTGCTCCCCGGGCGCCGCAGCATAAATGGCTGCCCACTGCTCCGGGTGTGTGTTCACAGTGTGTGTTTGTGTGTTCACTGCTCTGTGTGTGTGCACTTCGGATGGGTTAAATGCAGAGCATGAATTCTGAGTATGGTTCACCATACTTGGCTGAATGTTACATCACTTTCACTTTATTTGTTTTGAACTCTCTCACAACAAACACGTAAGAGAAGACAATGATGAATAAAGTCTTAGTTTTTGCTATTTTTGGACCAAAATGTATTTTCGATGCTTCAAAATATTCTAACTGACCCTCTGATGTCACATGGACTACTTTGATGATGTTTTTCTTACCTTTCTGGACATGGACAGTAGACCGTACACACAGCTTCAATGGAGGGACTGAGAGCTCTCGGACTAAATCTAAAATATCTTAAACTGTGTTCAGAAGATAAATGGAGGTCTTCTTGCTTTGGAACAACATGAGGGTGAGTTATTAATGACATAATTTCCATTTTTGGGTGAAGTATCCCTTTAAGGAGTAATTTTCTTTTTAACAGGCAGATTAAACAGAAATTCGGGCTGAGCGATGTTCTTAAAAGTCTGACTCGGGCATGGCATTACCGGAAGTCAAGTGTGAACTTTCATGTGAGCTTTAAGGTTTCCAGTTTGAGCAAAACTCTTTCCACACTGTTGGCAGGTGTAAGGCTTCTCTCCAGTGTGAACTCTCATGTGCCTGTCAATAGATTCCTTACGAGTGAAACATTTTCCACACTGTTGGCAGGTAAAAGGGCTCTCTCCAGTGTGAATTATCATGTGGACGTTAAGATTTCTATGATGAGCAAAACACTTTCCACACTCAGGGCAAGTGTAAGGCTTTTCTCCAGCGTGAACAGTCATGTGCCAGTTAAGACTTCCTTTTTGAGAGAAACTCTTTCCACACTGTTGGCAGGTGTAAGGCTTCTCCCCAGTGTGAACTCTCATGTGGACGTTAAAGCTCCCTTTATGAGTGAAATTTTTTCCACATTGTAGGCAGGTGAAGGGACTCTCTCCATTGTGTATTTTCATGTGGGCTTTAAGATGTACATGTTGTGCAAACGTTTCACCACACTGCTGGCATGTGTAAGGCTTCTCTCCATTGTGGACTCTCATGTGGACTTTAAGGTTTCCAAGTTGAGCGAAACTTTCACCACAACGAAGGCATGTGTAAGGCTTCTCTTCAATGTGGACTCTCATGTGGACCTTAAGGTTTACACGCTGAGCAAAACTCTCTCCACACTGCTGACATGTGTAAGGGCTCTCTTCAGTGTGAAGCCTCACATGTTTTTTAAGGCTTACTTTATGATGGAAACTTTGTCCACACTGTTGGCATGTGTATGCCTTTTCTCTAGTGTGAATTCTTATATGCATGTCAAGATTGACTTTACGAGTGAAACTCTTTCCACACTGTTGGCATGTGTAAGGCTTCTCTCCAGTGTGAATTCTCATGTGCACATTAAGGTTTCCGTGATGAGCAAAACTCTTTCCACATTCAGGGCAGGTGTAAGGCTTTTGTCCAGAGTGAAGAGTCATGTGCCAATTAAAGCTCCCTTTCTGAGTGAAACTCTTTCCACACTGTAGGCAGGTGTAAGGCTTCTCCCCAGTGTGAACTCTCATGTGGATGTTAAAGCTTCCTTTATGAGTGAAACTTTTTCCACACTGTTGGCATGTGAAGGGACTCTCTGTATTGTGTATTGTCATGTGGGCTTCAAGGTTTAAATGTTGAGCAAAGCTCTCACCACACTGCTGGCATGTGTAAGTCTCCGCTCCGGTGTGAATTCTCATGTGTCTGTTAAGGCTGATTGTATGATTGCAGCTTTGTCCACCCTGTTGGCAGGTAAAAGGGCTTTCCCCAGTGTGAATCCTCATGTGGGCTTTAAGGTTAACATGTTGATGGAAACTCTTTCCACACTCAGGGCATGGGTAAGGCTTCACTTTAGCGTGAATTCTCATGTGCGTGCTAAGACTTCCTTTTTGAGTGAAACTTTTTCCACACTGTTGGCATGTGTACAACTTGTCTCCAGTGTGAACTCTCATATGCACGTCAAGACTTAATTTACGAGGAAAACTTTTTCCACAGTGTTGGAAGGTGAAAGGATTCTCTCCAGTGTTGACTTCAAGTTTTCCTTTTTGATTGAAAGTGAAATAATTAATTTGAGCTTTTTTTGGTGTGGAAGTCTTTTCAGTCTGTGAATGTCTAAAAGATTCTCTTCTAGTTGTCAAATCATGAAGATTCCCATAATCATCTTTCTCTTCAGTTCCATTCAATACTTCTTTCTCTTTCATTGGTATTAGGTCTAAAGTGAAAAACCACAAACAAAAAACTAGTTATCCCAAGTTTAATGGTACAATACATCAAAACTTTAAGGTATGTAATACATCAAAACCAACAGCATGTATGCTAGACCCTGAACGAGAAGTGTCCAAACCTGCTCTGGAGGCCACTGTTACTAATCCTTGATCCAAAACACCTGCTGGAAGTTCCCAACTCTGGCCCTTGTAACCCCCTTTCCGTCAGAGCTTAGCTCAAACCCTAATCAAACACACATACTAATCAAGGTCTGGTGTATTATTGAAAGATAAAGACAGGTGAGTCTGATCAATGTTTCAGAAAAGGGGACCTTGAGGGCCAGAGTTGAGAAACGCTGATCTTCATAATATTACTAACTTTCTTTAGGTCTTTAAGCTGACAGTTTGACCCAGGATATATTTTTTATTATAAACTTATCTCAATTAGCGATGCTAATAATTAATCCGTGATTAACTGAAAAAAATAAATAATAATTCAAAGAAACTGAAACAATCTATATAGTCATAAAAGTGAAAAGATATTTTCTGCACAAACCAGACATTAATATTAGATGTTGTGCTGGGGGAAAGCTAAACTGAATTACCGGTGTGTGTGAGAAATGTCTAGGCCCCACATGAAGCTTAATGTTTCTAATAAAAATATAAATAATAATTAATTCCTATGACTTTAATTTGTGGCTATGGATCATGTTACATTGATTTCTTCTGTCTTTAAAATAAAACTAAGCATCAGGCTTCCCCAAAATGTTCTTATCGCTAAGTAGTTCTTAACCTATTCCTTAACCTCTCTCTTAACCTTATGGCATGATTCCCAACACGTTCGTACGCTGAGTATATCTTCTGTAATGCTGTGTTCACACCAAACGCGAATAGAGCGTCTGGCGCGAATGATTTCAATGTTAAGTCAATGCAAAGGCGTGTTTACGCGCGTCTGGAGTGCTCGCGGCGCGAATGGGGCGTTAAGTGCGGCGCGTCAATTCGCGCAGCGTTAACCAATCAGGAGCCTGCTAGGAGTCACTCATTCAACAATGTTCCTGCAGCCTCCGGTTGTGCAGGAATACCCTTCTCCACTCATTCAACAAGGAGGAACGACTGATGTTGTCAGTGAGCAGTCAACCGGAGCTATATGACAAAAGTTCATATTTCTATAGAGACAGGAATAAAAAGGACATACATGTATATAAAAAACATATTAATAGATAAATTGAATAAAGGCCAATTGATAAGAAACGTTTCATTTTACCCCAAACAAATTATATTTTATCTTGAACCACTAAAGAGACATCAGAGCCAGCGGCAAATGTCATAAGGTCTAGCCGAGCCGAGGCTGCTCTCGGCGGATACATGATGACGGAGCTCCCGCTGGTCGCATGGAGCTCATCTCCGAGATCGGCGAAACACATTTTTTTAAATAGACGCTGTCATTATAAATAAACCGCATATCTGAGTTTAAAACCACTACATTCTCGTATGAAATACTTTTAAAACTACATTTCATGACACAGTAACAGTAATATTTTGAAAATTATCCGAATAAAAATGGCAGTTGAAAATGCTGCGTGAACTCAGCTGGCAGAAGCCCCCCCATGACGCGAATTCGCGTCTGTTGTGAAGTTAATTCCACACGCGAATGAAGCGAATGATCTCAAAATGGTCAAGCGGCAAACTAGACGCGGTAGACGCGAATTTGACGCTCTATTCGCGTTTGGTGTGAACACAGCATAAGTCACACTTCCGTAAGGTTGGTCAGGACCATTCGTAAGCTCTCTCTTAGCGTTGTTTGACTCTAGTCGCTGCCACCGTGAAGCAGTCTTTAGAAATCAGCGCAGTGCAGTACAAGTCAAACTGTGGTATGACAACAAAGATTTTATGTTATGGACATTTTAAGACTACTAATAAAATATGTTCGCAATGGATACAGGCCTATTTATGAAGTTGACTTTATTTGGTATCAGAACTAATAGTGGTAATTAGCCTAGGCTATTTCTTAATGTCATTAAAGCGTTTAAATTGGCAAACACTTTTGATAATTAAAATTTGGCAAACATTTTGGCTATAAATGGCTAAGATCTATAAATGGGTAAGCATGGTGGTGTCGAGTAAGGCAGCTATGGCAGCGATCCAACGTGTCCTTGTATTGAATAAAGTGCCAGCCGTCAATATTTATATTCTGCAAAACTTAAGCCCTTTTGGCATTTTGCCTGACATGGTTATATAAAATAAATTGCTGGCATCCCCAGAGTCTTGGGCCTGGTGAATCCCTAACGCCAATCCATGAGTGATTGATCAGGCATACATATCATGAAAGGGATATGCCCCCATCAACATGCAGGTTATAGTGGACCATAGGGGTGTGATCTCCGACGAGGTCCAGCAAAACTTCAAGTTCCTCTGACAAGAAGCTTGGTGTCCTTTTTTACAATGTTTCCCCACCATATTCTGTATCTAACTCTCTCTCTCTCTGTTTATTGTAGATAGAGAAGATTGCGTTTTATTGAAAACATTAACCAATGGCAATCAATACCGCATTAAATGAATATTATTAGCTTCAAGGCCAAGATGAGCAATACAGTCCATCTGGTCCAGCTCTCGTCGCCCTCCATGCTCCACCAACCGGGCTGTCAACCACAACGTGTTAGCCCGCCTAGCTCGGTCAGTTAGCACCACCATCAGCTGTGACAACACTTCACTAAATCGCGCTCTGCTCAACATCCGCTCACTGACAGGCAAGGGACATCGTATCCAGGACATTATCTCCGATCGTAATTTAGACTTTCTTTGTTTAACCGAGACATGGCAACAACCCAACGTCTTATCTCAGCTGAATGAATCCACTCCTAGCGGATTTGTTTACATCTGTCAACCCCGTGGCTCTGGCCGGGGGGAGGAGGTCTCGCGTTAATTTACTGCAAGAAGTGGAAAGTCTCACTGGTGTCCGTGCCTGTCTCCAGCTCGTTTGAATCTACCGTTTGCATGTTGTCTGGCCCCACTCCAACCATCATTGCTACTGTCTACCGCCCCCCTAAACTGTTTAGTGAATTTTTTAATGATTTTGCTGCTTTCCTCACCCATTTATCCTCTCTCTCGCCGAACATAATACTGCTGAGCGATTTCAATATCCACATGGACAATATCAATCTGCCTCTCACCAAAGACTTCACTTCATGCCTTTGGATGTCAGCAACATATTACTTTTTCAACACACTGTAAAGGACATATTCTGGACTTAATCTGCTGCTCTGGTGTCACCCCTTCTGACCTTACAGCTGATGAACTCCCCATAACTGACCACTTTCTCCTCTCATTTACTGTGAAACTCACTTTATCCATATCTGAAAAACCACACCTTATTTCATTTCGGAATATAAAAAATATCCCTCACCTAAACATCTCGGCTGACTTTCAACCACTCACTCACTCATTCTCCTCCTTCCAGCTCACCGCTATTTTAGAAATTTCAGAACTCATCCGGACTACCAAGCCATCTACTTGTCTACTTAATCCCCTCCCCACACAACTTGTAAAATCCTGCCTTCTCCTCCTGGTCCCCCTCATTTCTGATATCATTCACTCCTCTCTCACCACTGAAACTGTCCCTACATCCTTCAAAACTGCTGCCATTACCCCAATTTTGAAAAAAACTGGTGCCGACCCCTCCGACATCAATAACTTACGTCCTATATCCAATGTACCCTTCATCTCTAAAATCCTTAAAAAAACAGTTGCCTCTCAAATCCATTCTCACCTATCACATAATAACCTGTATGAACAGTTCCAGTCCGGTTTCTGCCCACTCCATAGCACTGAAACAGCACTTATCAAAATCACCAACGACCTTCTTATAGCAGCTGATTCTGGACTTCTCACCATCCTCATTCTCCTCGACCTGAGTGCAGCCTTTGATACCATCTGTCACACCACCCTCCTCAACAGGTTTCTTCCATTGGCATCACGCACACTCCATTTGACTGGTTCACATCTTATCTCTCTGGCCGCACTCAGTTTGTTCAGCTAAAGTCTTTTAAATCCATTCCCTCCTCCGTCAATACAGGTGTGCAGAGCACTTTTCATCATTTACCTCCTTCCACTCTGCAATATCTTCTGCAAATTTAACATTCACTTCCACTGTTATGCTGATGACACCCAGCTATACCTCTCCACTAAATCCTCGTCCACTCTTCCATACACTTCTCTTATTAATTGCATCTCTGAAATAAAAACCTGGTTCACCCAAAACTTCCTTCAATTAAACAGTAATAAAACAGAGGTTCTCCTCATTGACACCAAATCAAACCACAGCAGTAATGACTTTATGAACTACTTTACTTCTAAAATCGATACTATTAGAGATAAAATTGCAACCATTCAGCCGTCAGCTACAGTATCACATCAGACAGTGCACTATAGACCCCTGAGGAACAGTTCCACTCATTCTCTACGATAGGAGAGGAAGAATTGTATAAACTTGTTAAATCATCTAAACCAACAACATGTATGTTAGACCTTATACCATCTAAGCTCCTAAAAGAGGTGCTTCCAGAAGTCATAGGTCCTCTTCTGACTATTATTAATTCCTCATTGTCATTAGGATATGTCCCCAAAACCTTCAAACTGGCTGTTATTAAGCCTCTCATCAAAAAACCACAACTTGACCCCAATGAACTTGTTAATTATAGACCAATCTCGAATCTCCCTTTTCTGTCCAAGATACTAGAAAAGGTGGTATCCTCACAATTATATTCCTTCTTAGAGAAAAATGGTATATGTGAGGATTTCCAGTCAGGATTTAGACCGTATCATAGTACTGAAACTGCTCTCCTTAGAGTTACAAATGATCTGCTCTTATCATCTGATCGTGGGTGTATCTCTCTATTAGTTTTATTGGATCTTAGTGCTGCGTTTGACACAATTGACCACAACATTCTTTTGCATAGACACTTTGTTGGCATCCGTGGAAGTGCATTAGCATGGTTTAAATCGTACTTATATGACCGCCATCAGTTCGTAGCAGTGAATGAAGATGTATCATATCGATCACAAGTGCAGTATGGAGTACCTCAAGGCTCAGTTCTAGGGCCGCTACTCTTCACGCTTTATATGTTACCCTTGGGAGATATCATCAGGAAACATGGTGTTAGCTTTCACTGTTATGCTGATGATACTCAGTCAACTGAGTCACTGTCACAACATATCGTGTCAACTTATTACTGACCATTTGATAATTAAATTTAAAGTCTATATTCTACTGATAACTTAGAGTAGAGTATGCTGCACCTTTACGTGAAGTGGAAAATCGATTCATGAGCAATCGATGGCAACAAATTTTAGCACCTTCACTCGGGACAGCGCTCTTGTAACATCGCATGTAAGAGGCAGCGTGCTAAGGATCTTCCCTGAAGGGACACTTCAGGGAACACAATAAGGAACATAAACAACGTTGGTAAGATATATCTTTCGAGGCTTCTTAGTGCACTAAGAGTGAGCGTTACCGGGGAACCGGGCCCTGATTAGTACAACATGGCCATGCCTTCAATATTTGTCCCCTCATTTTAGTTGTGTTATTAATATCTTTAAAATGTGGAAATTTGAGTGGTCAAGCTTCAAAACAGAACACAAAGCTGCATATGGCTTGATTTAAAGGATGGGTTCACCCAAAAATGAACTGATAATTTAAATTTTTGGGTGAACTAACGCTTTAAATTTGCACGAGAATTAACATTATTGGTTCTTTTGAATCTCAAACATGCCACTTAACAAAAGAATGAAACCCTATTGGTTCTCACACATTTCCTTCTTATTCTATCCTTCAAATACAACAGTATGTTTCATAATATTGGGATAAGACTGTGAAACTAGCTATCATTAGACACCCACAGCACTGTATGCAGCAAAGGTTGTACAGTAGTATGCTTCTTATACATTAATGTGTGAGCTGCTTATTCAAACCAATCAACGGTCAAGAGTCAAGAGTGCTTCACTGATATTTATTCACATTAAGATATTTCCTCATAACACAAGTTCTGCTTTTGTAATTATCAACGTACACACTGTCTTGTGTTTGTACAGTGTGCACACATTTATGTCTATTTTTTTATATATATTTCCTGATATGCCCATGTTGTTTGTACACAACTTATATACTTATACACCAGGCCCCAGGAGAAGAAACCCCATCCTAGATCAAATTATGATGCTACATTTACACCTGCTTGACCGCAGAAACTCGTTCTTCAGCTTGAGACTTTGATGTGAACTGTGTGTCATTCAGAAACATTCAAACAGTTGAATTAAAACTAAGTTTGTTATAAATGTAGTGCCCAGTGGTGGTTTTATTTGCCTGTTATGTGATCTCAACATGTCTGTCCACACGGGTCATCCTGATCCATGTCAAATAAACCCACTTTAATTGAGACACTCATACAAATATCATACATTTCTGTAGAGCTGGACATCTGAATAAGGACCAAATGAGTGAGTTCAGCTTTGAGACTGAAACCAACCTGTTTGTTGCTCAGTATCTTTCATACCGAACATTTCTTCAGTTGAGATGTCTTCACTCTCCTCTTTAATAAACAGCATCTCTGATTGTTCCTCAGTCTCTTCTTGTTTCAGACTGGATGTTTCTTCAATCCTGAAGTCTTCCCTCTCGTCTTTAATAAACTCCATCTGTATACCAGCGTTATGAGAATTTCAGTCACTTCAGCGGGAGCTTCTTTGTGTTTGGACACTATGTCACAATTAAGATGAGCACAACACAGAAAGGAAAACAAACTAAGTATCTGTGTGTGTCTCAATCAGCTCCCTAGTTCAGTAGTGAGTGCACTAGTAAACAAAAACACTAAAAACTAGCACGGTCTACAACATTAATGAAATAACACAATTCACAATGAAAGATATTTCCTGCATCTAATGATTAGCTTTAAACCAGCATGAATCATTTGATTCAAACAGGGCCAGGAAGGTTACTTTTAAAATGTATTTCACTACAAATTGCAAAATACAAGCTTTAACATGTAATCAGTAATGTGTTTCGTTAGATTACTCCGGTTTAGTAACTTAATCTAAATACTTTTAAATACTTAAGCTATGAAAAACACAAAGGAACATATTAACTGTCTTGAATTTATGCTTTCCAACTCTAAATTAAAGTGATAAGATTTGAGTTTTCTTTGCATTTTCTTTTTAACAACAAATGTTTTTTATGTTATTTCATCTTCCAATCAATAGAGATTTGAACATTATGAATATGATTCTGTGCTGTTCCAAGCTCCAAAATGAATCCAGACACGCCAAACCAGTGGTGTAGCCAGAATTGGGCAAAAGTGATTAGGCTCTAGACTAAGAGACGGAGTCCAGTGTCATAGAGCGAATCCACTGCCCACAACCGTGAACTCAAGGAGGGGGGCTAGTTATGTAAAATATATTAAATATTTGTAATAAATCAGGAAGGCGAGCCAATGGATATCACCCAAGCAGCGTGCAAACTTTGCACAAGAATTATAGGTGAACCTCTTAATCTCAGTCTTTTCACGAGAAAGTGAAAGTAAAAACTGACGGCGCATTCAGCATCTGACACTGCATTTAAAGATGCACAGAGACGACGAAAGACAAATCTACTTCATATGAGGGTAACAGTATATATAGAGGAGTTAAATGTTTTAATTTATTTCCTTGATATTTCTCATGTGGCCTGGACATATAGGCTAGTGCAAAATAAATAAATACATCATACAAATAAATAAATCAAGAGAGAAACGATGCTTTTGGGAATCACACCTCAGATCTATCCAGTTTGTGAACCATTGGTTTCCACACTTGACTCTAAAGAATCATCTGTTCACGATTTGGATTGTTACTGTGGATGGTTACTGTGCCAAAGATGAGCTGTTCATCTGTAAAGCACATAAAGTTTGGACTTTATCAACTTTTATTTCATGCATGACTCGTATGGATCTGTTAACTGAATGCAGAAGGTTTGTGTGGTGATGATAAGCATGTGTCCTCACTAGGAGTTACTAAATGAACAGCCGCTGCACGTGAAGAAGATTTTTATTTGGTCAATATGTAAACTAATCAGGCATAATCAATGTGACTCTAGCCATTTATGTATGAAGTTATTCTGAATCAGAATCAGAATCAGAAAGAGCTTTATTGCCAAGTATGCTTACGCATACAAGGAATTTGTTTTAGTGACATAAGCTTCCAGTACACAGAGACAACAACACACAGACAAAAAAAATAAATAAATAAATAAGTGTATAAGCAATTGTGCAATAAATGATAATGGAATAGGATTGAGTGAGATGCAGGAATGTTCTAGCATGGAGGGTTAACAAATAAATATAAGGATATTGCACGTTTATAGGCATAAGTAGGGAACATTTAACTGTTCATGAGGTAGATTGCCTGGGGGAAGAAACTGTTCTTGTGCCTTGCTGTTCTGGTGTTTGCGGCTCTGAGGCGCCGGCCAGATGGCAAAAGTTCAAAGATGGGATGACTTGGATGTGAGGGATCCAGAGTGATTTTCTGAGCCCTTTTCCTCACTCTGGATGTATACAGTTCTTGAAGGGTGGGCAGGGGAGCACCAATAATCCTTTCAGCAGTCCGAACAGTTCTCTGTAGTCTTCTGATGTCTGATTTTGTTGCTGAGCCAAACCAGACAGTTATAGTACACAGTACAGACTCAATGACGGCTGAGTAGAACTGTTTCAGCAGCTCCTGTGGCAAGTTAAACTTCCTCAGCTGGCAAAGGAAATACAACCTTTGCTGGGCCTTTTTCACAATGGAGTCATGATTGTCCCACTTCAGGTCCTGAGAGATGGTGGTTCCCAGGAATCTGAATGACTCCACTGCAGTCACAGTGCTGTTCATGATGGTGAGTGGGGAAAGTGCAGGGGGGTTTCTCCTGAAGTCCACGATCATCTCCACTGTTTTGAGCGTGTTCAGCTCCAGGTTGTTAAGACTGCACCAGACAGCCAGCTGCTCAACCTCTTGTCTGTAAGCAGACTCATCACCTGTCCTGGATGAGGCCGATGACTGTAGTGTCGTCTGCAAACTTTATGAGCTTGACAGAGGGGTCTTTAGAGGTGCAGTCATTGGTGTAAAGGGAGAAGAGCAGAGGGGAGAGAACACATCCCTGAGGGGCACCAGTGTTGGTGGAGCAGCTGTTTGATGTGAATTTCCCCAGTCTCACTAACTGTTGCCTATCTGTCAGAAAGCTGGTGATCCACCGACAGATAGAGCTAGGAACAGAGAGCTGGGTCAGTTTGGTCTGGAGGGTTGTTGGGATGATGGTGTTGAAAGCCAAACTAAAGTCCACAAATAGGATCCTCACATAAGTCCCTGTTTTGTCCAGATGTTGCAGGATGAAGTGCAATCCCATGTTGATTGCATCATCCACGGACCTGTTTGCTCGGTAAGCAAACTGCAGGGGGTCCAGTAAGGGTCCAGTGATGTCCTTCAGATAAGCCAGAACCAGTTTTTCAAACGACTTCATGACGACAGACGTTAGAGCCACAGGTCTGTAGTCGTTAAGTTCTGCTATCTTGGGTTTCTTTGGGATGGGGATGATGGTGGAGCGTTTGAAGCAGGAAGGCACTTCACACAACTCCAGGGATCTGTTGAAGATCTGTGAAAAGATGGGGGCCAGCTGGTCAGCACAGGTTTTCAGACAGGCTGGTGTAACGCCATCTGGGCCTGGTGCTTTTCTTCTTTTGTTCTTCCTGAAGACCTGGCGCACATCATCTTCACAGATTTGAAGAGCAGGAGGTGTGGAACAGGGGATTGCAGGAGGTGTTAATGGTTGTGCAGGGAGATGGTCAGAATAGGTGATGGGGGTTTCAAATCTGCAATAAAACTCATTCAGGTCGTTAGCAAGTCGTTGATTAGCCTCAGTGCAAGGGGATGGTGTCTTGTAGTTCGTGATGGCTCTTAGACCTCTCCACACTGAAGTTGAATCGTTGGAAGTAAACTGGTCTTCCAATTTTTTAACGTAGGTCTTTTTAGCCGCTCTGATCTCTTTGTTCAGTGTGTTCCTGGCCTGATTGTACAAGACCCTGTCCCCCTTTCTGTAGGCATCCTCTTTGGCCTGATGAAGATGTCTGAGTTTTACTGTAAACCATGGCTTATCATCGTTGAATGTTAAATAATTCCTGGTAGGAATGCATATATTCTCACAGAAACTAATATAGGATGTTACGATCTCTGTGAGTTCGTCCAGATCGGTGGTAGCAGCTTCAAAAACACTCCAATCAGTGAGGTCAAAACAAGATTGTAAATCCTGCTCTGTTTCGCTGGTCCATCTCTTCAAAGTCCTTACCTTACGCTGTTAGACAGTGTTTTCTCTACTTCCTGTTGGCCTTCTGTAGCTAATCATAGCTCTGTGTAGCTGTTTTTATTTTATATTTTTTCTCTATAATCTTTCTTACTATCACTGTCTGTTTGTTTGTTTGTTTTTTAAGTTGTAAAATATAACTTAATTCACACCATATTTCTGATAATATCAATCAATCTTATCAGATTAACTTTGATCATTCACTCTTCTGTGACTGCAGTACACCTGCAAAGCGTTAGCACTCGTTAGCTTGTCATTAGCGTTTTCTTTTCTCCTCTCCTCTCCTCTCACGCTGCAGTTTTTCACAAGTTCATCAAACAACCGCAGAAAGAATATTTCATCAAGCATGGTGAGTAATGGCTTCGCCTACTATCATTATTTGCACCTCTTGCCACATGTACAGTTTATCTATCTCTGTCGCTGATGAGGGATTCACATGTGATAAATGCAGGGAAATAGTTAGGCTGACAGAGAAGATTTCAGAATTAGAGACACACATCCAAACTTTAATTGAAGACAGTAAGAATGTTAGGGCTATAGATATGGCTTTGGATGCGTCTAGCTCAGGGATTCCTGTAAGTTACATTGTCCGGTTCGGGCAGAGCCCCTGCAGCAGGGCAACTGGGTGACGGTGAGGCAGCGTAGTCGTGGGTCAAAACACCGCTCTTCTGTTCCGATCAAAACATTAAACAGGTTCTCCCCACTCAGTGATGCACCCACTGAGAAACTTGATGAAAGTGCTCTAGTGATTGGTGATTCTATTGTACGGAACATGAATATAGAGACACCAGCCACCATAGTCAAATGTTTACCGGGAGCCAGAGCACCTGACATCTTGGCAAATTTAAAAGTGCTGGCTAATGCTAAACGTAAATACAGTAAGATTGTTATTTATGCCGGCGCTAATGATGTTCGACTTCGCCAGTCGGAGATCACTAAAAATAACTTTAAAGAGGTGTGTGAACTTGCAAGCACGATGTCAGACACTGTAATATGCTCTGGTCCCCTCCCTGCTTACCGTGGTGACGAGATGCATAGCAGATTGTCATCACTCAATGGCTGGATGTCTAAGTGGTGCCCACAGAATAACATAGGTTTCATAGACAATTGGACGAGCTTTTGGGGCAGACCTGACCTGTTTAAAAGAGATGGTCTTCATCCCTCCTGGGGTGGCGCCACTCTTCTGTCTAGAAATATGGCAAATAGTCTTAGTGTTTATACTTGACTAACTGGGGCCCAGGTCAGGAAGCAGACAGACTGGCTAAACCGACCGTCTGCTAGCTGCCTCCCGTCACAGAGGTCAGCTAATTCTCAGCACATAGAGACTCTTTCACCTAGATATCACACTATAGAGACTGTGTCTGTTCCCCGAACTAGAAAATACAAAATACGTCCAAACCAAGTTAAGGTTAACAATTTAATTGAGGTTCAACAAATGAAAAACAAATGCAATATGGATAAACAAATGATAAAGATTGGCTTATTGAATATCAGATCCATTTCTACGAAAACACTTTTTGTAAATAATATGATAACTGATCATAATATAGATGTGCTCTGTTTGACAGAAACCTGGCTAAAACCTGATGATTACATGATTTTAAATGAGTCCACCCCCCAAGATTACTGTTATAAACATGAGCCGCGTCTAAAAGGCAAAGGGGGAGGAGTTGTTTCAATTTATAACAACGTTTTCAGGATTTCTCAGAGGACAGGCTTCAAGTATAACTCGTTTGAAGTAATGGTGCTTCATATAACATTATCCAGAGAAACCAATGTTAATGATAAATCCCGTTATGTTTGTACTGGCTACTGTATACAGGCCACCAAGGCACCATACAGACTTTATTAAAGAGTTTGGTGATTTTACATCCGAGTTAGTTCTGGCTGCAGATAAAGTTTTAATAGTTGGTGATTTTAATATCCATGTCGATAATGAAAAAGATGCATTGGGATCAGCATTTATAGACATTCTGAACTCTATTGGTGTTAGACAACATGTTTCAGGACCTACTCATTGTAGAAATCATACTCCAGATTTAATACTGTCACATGGAATTGATGTTGATAGTGTTGAAATTATTCAGCCAAGTGATATCTCAGATCATTATTTAGTTCTGTCTAAACTTCATATAGCCAAAATTGTAAATTCTACTTCTTGTTACAAGTATCGAAGAACCATCACTTCTACCACAAAAGACTGCTTTTTAAGTTATCTTCCTGATGTATCCAAATTCCTTAGCATATCCAAAACCTCAGAACAACTTGATGATTTAACAGAAACTATGGACTCTCTCTTTTCTAGCACGTTAAATACAGTTGCTCCTTTACGCTTAAGGAAGGTTAAGGAAAACAGTTTGACACCATGGTATAATGAGCATACTCGCACCCTAAAGAGAGCAGCCCGAAAAATGGAGCGCAGCTGGAGGAAAACAAAACTAGAGGTATTTCGTATTGCTTGGCGGGAAAGTAACATATCCTACAGAGAAGCATTAAAAACTGCGAGATCTGATTACTTTTCTTCTCTTTTAGAAGAAAACAAACATAACCCCAGGTATTTATTCAATACAGTGGCTAAATTAACGGGAAAAAAAAGCCTCAACAAGTGTTGACATTTCCCAACACCACAACAGTAATGACTTTATGAACTACTTTACTTCTAAAATCGATACTATTAGAGATAAAATTGCAACCATTCAGCCGTCAGCTACAGTATCACATCAGACAGTGCACTATAGACCCCCTGAGGAACAGTTCCACTCATTCTCTACTATAGGAGAGGAAGAATTGTATAAACTTGTTAAATCATCTAAACCAACAACATGTATGTTAGACCCTATACCATCTAAGCTCCTAAAAGAGGTGCTTCCAGAAGTCATAGGTCCTCTTCTGACTATTATTAATTCCTCATTGTCATTAGGATATGTCCGTCCCCAAAACCTTCAAACTGGCTGAATGGTTTAAATCGTACTAATATGACCGCCATCAGTTCGTAGCAGTGAATGAAGATGTATCATATCGATCACAAGTGCAGTATGGAGTACCTCAAGGCTCAGTTCTAGGGCCGCTACTCTTCACGCTTTATATGTTACCCTTGGGAGATATCATCAGGAAACATGGTGTTAGCTTTCACTGTTATGCTGATGATACTCAGCTCTATATTTCCTCGCAGCCCGGTGAAACACACCAATTTGAAAAACTAATGGAATGCATAGTCGATATAAAAAATTGGATGACGAGTAATTTCTTACTGCTAAATTCAGAAAAAACAGAGGTGTTAATCATAGGGCCTAAAAACTCTGCTTGTAATAACCTAGAACACTGTCTAAGACTTGATGGTTGCTCTGTCAATTCTTCCTCATCAGTTAGGAACCTAGGTGTGCTACTTGATCGCAATCTTTCCTTAGAAAGCCACGTTTCTAGCATTTGTAAAACTGCATTTTTCCATCTCAAAAATATATCTAAATTACGGCCTATGCTCTCAATGGCAAATGCAGAAATGTTAATCCATGCATTTATGACTTCAAGGTTAGACTATTGTAATGCTTTATTGGGTGGTTGTTCTGCACGCTTGGTAAACAAACTACAGCTAGTCCAAAATGCAGCAGCAAGAGTTCTTACTAGAACCAGGAAGTATGACCATATTAGCCCGGTCCTGTCCACACTGCACTGGCTCCCTATCAAACATCGTATAGATTTTAAAATATTGCTTATTACTTATAAAGCCCTGAATGGTTTAGCACCTCAGTATTTGAATGAGCTCCTTTTACATTATACTCCTCTACGTCCGCTACGTTCTCAAAACTCAGGCAATTTGATAATACCTAGAATATCAAAATCAACTACGGGCGGCAGATCCTTTTCCTATTTGGCGCCTAAACTCTGGAATAACCTACCTAACATTGTTCGGGAGGCAGACACACTCTTGCAGTTTAAATCTAGATTAAAGACCCATCTCTTTAACCTGGCTTACACATAACATACTAATATGCTTTTAATATCTAAATCCGTTAAAGGATTTTTAGGCTGCATTAATTAGGTAAACTGGTACCGGAAACACTTCACATAACACCGTACTTTCTACATCATTAGAAGAATGGAATCTACGCTAATATTTGTCTGTTTCTCTCTTGTTCCGAGGTCACCGTAGCCACCAGATCAGAGTACAGATACAGATACAGTCTGTATCCAGATCAGAGGGTCACTGCAGTCGCCCGGATCCAGTATGTATCCAGACCAAATGGTGGATCAGCACCTAGAAAGGACCTCTACATCCCTGAAAGACAGCGAAGACCAGGACAACTAGAGCCCCAGATACAGATCCCCTGTAAAACCTTTTCTCAGCTGACCACCAGGACAAGACCACAGGAAACAGATGATTCTTCTGCACAATCTGACTTTGCTGCAGCCTGGAATTGAACTACTGGTTTCATCTGGTCAGAGGAGAACTGACCCCCAACTGAGCCTGGTTTCTCCCAAGGTTTTTTTCTCCATTCTGTCACCGATGGAGTTTCGGTTCCTTGCCGCTGTCGCCTCTGGATTGCTTAGTTGGGGTCACTTCATCTACAGCGATATCATTGATTTGATTGCAAATAAATGCACAGATACTATTTAAACTGAACAGAGATGACATCACTGAATTCAATGATGAACTGCCTTTAACTATCATTTTGCATTATTGAGACACTGTTTTCCAATTGAATGTTGTTCAG
The DNA here is from genome assembly GCF_023724105.1 of Carassius gibelio. Lineage (NCBI taxonomy): Eukaryota > Metazoa > Chordata > Actinopteri > Cypriniformes > Cyprinidae > Carassius > Carassius gibelio. Next base: position 1,301,342 of record NC_068374.1, on the reverse strand, counting down.
TGCTTTGACGCAATGTATTTTGTTTAAAGCACTATATAAATAAAGGTGATTGATACTACAGGTTGAGCAGATTTTAGTCTCTGCTTGTAGGATGGTATAAGATGAACCAGAGAGTGATCAGAACGTCCCAAAGCTGCTCGTGGAACAGAGTGATATCATCCTTTATTGTGGTGTAACAGTGATCCAATATATTACTGTCTCTGGTGGGACATGTAACATGCTGTCTGTATTTTGGCAGTTCACGGGAGAGATTGGCTTTGTTAAAGTCCCCAAGAATGATTAAAACAGAGTCCGGGTGTTGTTGTTCTGTGTCTGTGATCTGATCAGCAAGTTTCTGTAAAGCTGAGCTCACATGCGCTTGCGGAGGGATGTAAACACTGACCAGAATGAATGAGTGAAACTCCCGCGGCGAATAGAATGGCTTGCAGTTGACAAACTGCATTTCTAGATCAGGACAGCACATCTTCTTTAACACAGTTACATCTCTACACCACCGTTCATTGATGTAAAAGCATGTCCCGCCACCGCGCGATTTCCGAGTAGACTCTGATTCGCGATCCGCTCTGAACAGCTGAAATCCCGGCAGATGGAGCGCGCTGTCCGGTATGGCGTCATTCAGCCAGGTTTCCATGAAACACAGAGCAGCAGAGTGAGAGAAATCCTTATTTGTCCGAGAGAGCAGAAGGAGTTTCTCTGTTTTGTTGGGTAGAGAGCAGAGATTTGCGAGATGGATGCTAGACAACGGCGTTCGAAATCCGCGCTTCCTGAGTCTGACGAGCGCTCCCGCTCGCTTCCCCCGTCTGCGCGTCCTGAAGCGCTTGATCAGCGCCGCCGCTCCTCCGATAACAACGTTCAGTAAAACATCTGAATAATATAAATCTGGTAAAAGATCTTGTGGTGTGTCCTGCCGAATGTTCAGCAGTTCATCCCTGGTGAAACTGATCATGTTTGTTAAACAAAAAACAGGAAAAACGAACAAAAAAAGCACAAACAGTGGAGGGCCAAGCACTGAAGCAGCCATGTGCGGCGCCATCGAGTACCTTTACATTCTACTGTTATAATCATGTATTTGACTGTATGTAGAGACCTGCGTGAGAATGTAATGTGAAGAGAGTGCAGGAGTATAGTATATGGTGCAGCTGCACACTCTATTTGGACATATGACAAAATATATGATCAGACCTCCTTGGTGCAGACATGACCAAAATACAGCATATAGTAAAGTTGCATGTCCTGTTTTGACATAAGACAAAATATATGATTAGGCCTCCTCGTTTCACTTCAAATAAATTCTACATCCTAAAAGCAAGCTGGAGACACAGCCATAAAAGGTAAAAGACTTAATAAACAGAACCATATGAATGAAATGTGTTGAACATGGGCACGTCTTCAGAAGCACTATATAAAATAGAGAACCGACACAGACTCGACAGACTGTTCTGCAGAGTTTTCTCGGTTTTATTTTCTCTTGAAAATAAAATCTTTCTTCTGGAAACAAAACCCAGGGACTGGGTGATTCCTCAGATCCATGACAAACGAAAATACACTACACATGCAGTTTTGTGTGTTTCAGCCACAGACTGTAAAAAAACACGGACGTAGTGTCCGTGCCATCTGGATATCACATGCACGACTCTCCAAGTATAGGTCTCTCCAGGAAGTAATGGGAGTTACGAGATCAAGGTGTTTTTACACCATGATACCTGATTAGTTGATGTTATAGTGACGTTAGGTTTAGGGGTGGGGTGGGGTTGGGTAAGGGGGATCATTTATATTGCATGATTCAGAAACACCCAGCAGTTTCAAAACAACCACATGGTGATAAACGCCCACTTTTGCTCTGCCGACTCTCCCGAGGAATCGAAAATGGGCAAAAAGGCGGGAGCTGGTTGCTGAAGCCACGCCCACCTAGCGTGACGGCAGTCAGCAGCGGCAATCCACATGTCACTCAACTGACCACGCCCTTAATTATGCAGAACTTTAAGGCTTTATATAATTTAAACGGATGAATTATAAAAAAAAATTCACCCCCTTCACAGTTGTCATAAAGGGCAAAATTAGCTATTTAGACCAAAATCATTTTTTGCACCAGGCTGTAAACATGTTTTTTCCTACTGTAAAGTTGGGCATTTTAACATGGGGAGTCTATGGGACTGACTCCCTTCTGCAGCCAGCCTCAAGCGGCCAGTCGATGAATTACACTTTTAGTAACTTTCTTGTTGGATTCACGAGAGAGAGAATCCGTTGACTTATTGATTAAAATCCCCAGACTGTTTACTTAAGTATTAAATTAATAAAAGACATTAAATGATTATTAATGTCAAAAATCCTATTACTCCTCATTTAAAATGTAATTATAACGAAACTAGGGCTGAACGATATATCGTTATCGTATCCATATCTAGATATGAACTTTCAAGATATTACTATCGAAAAAAGCAACGATATAGATTTCCCCTCTCCGCGCTCGCCCTGCATACAACTCTGGCAGTCACAACAAACATCAGTTTTAGGAGTGCCCTTGACTGCACCGCTAAAGCCAGCGCACACACACCAGGGACGTGGGAACTATATTGTGAGAGGGGGGGGGCGGCGTTTCCATGGTGACGCGTCATTGCTTGTCACGTGACACACTGCAGCAGCAACAGCGCTGAATGAATGATGATCTGCTTTTATATCATTTTTCCTTTTTTATTCAGAATATTCACAAATGTGTTAGTTATGGCATGAAATAGCTGATATTCCGATTGTCAAATACATGCAAGTGGAAGTATATTGTTGTTTAAACATCTTTATAACGATCACGTTAGTTGATCTGTATGCGCGACGGGCGCCGCTGTGTTAGTTTGTGCCGCAGACGCAGTTCAGAGAATCGGTTGGATTTACAACCTCTATGTTTACAACACGTGAATTCATCCACTTCTCCTGAAATACCTAAAAGTAAGTGGCTGGTGAACTGGGAATAGAATAGAGTAAACACTGAAGTTTCTTACACAATGTGTATCTGATATGAATAAAACATGTCCAATTATTATGGAAGGATTATTATTACCTCTTCCATAGACATCAGTGTGTATTTTATAAACTCTAAATGTATTGTTTTTTAGTCCTTATGTGAATTTATTTGTTTGAAAACTAAAATAAACAGTATGTGGTTGAAAACACTGAAAAGTTGCGACCTCTTCGTCCGGCGCGAATGATTTCAATGTAAAGACGCGTTTACGCGCGTCTGGAGGTCTCGCGGCGCAGAAAATGAGTTATGAAAAGGACCGTTGCAAGCTGAGAGCGACCGGCTTTTGTGGTGGAAATTGTCAGTAATACCCCCACCTTGCGCAGCTGTACCTGAGTGTCCCTGGGACATCAGTGCGGTCGGAGCGCGTCCTCTCAACAGCTGGACATATAGTGAATAAAAAACACTCTGCTCTGGACCCCGAAAGTGTTGATCGACTTGTTTTCCTGTCCAATAAATTTGTAATGGCCTTATTTTGCGCATTACAATATACCTACCTAGTGTCGGTTACGTTCAATAGAAAAAACACACACATGGCCTGTTTCTCAGGTCCATTTAAAGTTTCATTTTTTGAACAGTTGTTTGAAATGGATTGAATCATTATTTAAAATAATCTTGGAGATTTTTGAATTGCCTAAATCATAAATGAAGCCTGCAGTGATGTTTTTCTTTTGTTATGGCAGCCGTCCCCTCTGCATATATATTTTTTCGAGAATGTTGCACGAAACTTCATGCCAATAAATAAGAAATATTGCTAACCTGTGCGTTTCCAGCGCTCTCTTTACGTTCGTCCATTATTTGACGTTGAAAAAGGAAATCTTTTTTTTTTTTTTTTAGACATGGAAAATCGATTTTACAATCGATTCAATTAACACTTATGTCTTAAAAATCCCCCCCCCCCCCCCCCCACCCCCTTTCCAACGTCTATGCATGCACACTGTACAGAGACAGCGGATAAATTAGAAAGAAATGAGTGCGGGAGATAATGCGGCCGGTGGCAGTGCAGAATCTGACTTGGTGCCAAAACATAAATCATCTTCTATAATTGGGAAGTATTTTGGATTCAGAAAAGGCGATGTAAACCAGAGTGACGTGTTGTGCAGGTCGTGCTTAGCAAAAGAACACGTAGTCATATCGTATACATACCGAGATATCTGGCATGAAAATCGAGATATGAAATTTTGTCCATATCGTTCAGCTCTAAACGAAACACAGTCATATTTTGTATTTTAAATACGTAAGACTGTTACATGTATTTCATTACTCCCCAGCCCTGATTCAGAGTTTGAACAGCTCAGTTTCTCCATCACTGAATTCATGTTCAGAAATGAGAGGTTACTTTTGAGTTAACGTTACTCATGTGTGGACGCGCTTATTTACTCACACAATTACATTCATATATTCTAGATAAGGCATTAATATGTTACAGTCAATAATAAACTATTGATTTTCCATCGCCTGTACACCTGTCGAGATGATTGAAGGTTGTTTAAAGATGCTTTAAACACAGACCTGTCTCTAGTCGAGTCACAAAAGATGCAGGAGTGCGGCGCACAATTGTGACGTCACATAGCCGCGCCATAATAAAAGTCCTGTTTACCCGCTGCTGTCTAGAATACATCCAGAGTTGACTGAAATTCAAAGTTTAATGTATTCGTGAAAAACTACTGAAAATGTATGTGCTCTAATTATGTGACAAACATAAAAGCATTTTATACCAGATATTAATTAGATTAGAACATTTCTAAATCACATTTGTATTTTACAGTAATTATGCATTTGTCAAATACGTTTTGTCTTTGGTTTAATTTAAATTATAAATCTATCTTTTATTCAAAACCAGGTGTTTATTCAGAATCAAAATACCAAAATGCAGTAGCCGTGTGTTTCTATACACACACTAAGGTAGGATGAATAACACTAAATGGAAATTTACAGTTCCCCAGACAAAACAAAAAGCAAAACATACATCCCACTGGATCTTACATGATCTCTTTGCTATCACTGCTTCAGATACGGCAGAAGAACATTGCCGCAGCCTTGATCTATTTTTAAATGTATATTAACATTAACAGCTGTAAAGGTTGAGACATTTTCCAGAGCTTATATGGTCTGCTGGCTTCTTGGGTTTCTCGAGTAAGCCCTATGTTATTCCATGAACATTCTCACTTCTGCCAAAAGCAGATTCAGGGTCTTGAAGAAATAAAAGAAGGAATGTAGCTCCCTTTTGCTGCTACAATTAAATGCATCTCCATTTAACCCCTCGCTATTGGACAAAACTGTCAACATTTTACCTCATTTATCATTCATCATTTGTGTCTCTATTACTCAGAGACCTGCACCACTCTTCTGCCATGTAAAAGTGCAAGTTAATTTCCAGTCTGTAAGGAATGTGCATGTTGATTTACTGTAAGATAAAACGAGAATGAAACAGACTCTACACTACAATCATTTTATCTGGACTGTTTGTTTTCTTCACTGCTTTGCTTTCTATATACCATGTGACTTGTACTGCTTTATTTAACTGTTTTATTTATTAATTTTTATTTTTGTAACATACCCTTATTTGTATAGTTGTATTTTATATTTAAACTGTATCTATCTGTATATTTATGCTCTACTGTTAGTGTTATCTGTATGCACCATGGGTCTGAGAGTAACACAGTTTAAATTCTTGATATGTATGTACTGTACAAGTGGAAGAATTGACAATAAAGCAGACTTGACTTGAAAGGATGGACACACACACAACAAACTATCAGGCACAAATTTGCGTGTTCCATTTATTTTCTGGTCACATCTGCTTTCCTGTGTGTAGGATATTTTATTCATAAACTGTTCACCAGATTTGCTGTCTGAGCTGTTTGAACCACTGCAAGGTGTAAAGTAAACAGCAAGAGGATGCAAATAACTTCTTAATAAATTCTTTTCAACACCATGCCTTTAGGGGCTCTGTAGGGTGTCATATCAGACGTGTTAGTTCATATTTAGTTTGAGTTGCCAGTTCAGTCAACAAACCCATTAGGTGAAAACAGTGTCAGCCATGCACAGAGCACAGCCTTCTTTGATATGACTTATTAATAAAAATGCTTGAGCTGCTAAAGTGCTGCAACTGTACACCAGAAGTATGAAGAACACAGCTAAACCAGAGCCAAGCAACAGGCTTAGGTATTAAATACCCTGTCTGTACAAACTATATAAGGAATGCTGGATCACACACAAATCTATGTGATGCTTTTTAACTACACTTTACCACTTCCAAAAGTGATGGCAAGTTTACTCTTGATATTCATAAGGATGTTAAGCTCTCAACTGTAAAATTATACATTAATGGCCAAAAGTCTTGGCAGTGACATACAAGTTTGCTGGTTAAGCTGTTGTGGTGTTCATTCACATTGTTTCATAGAGTGATCAGATGTATTCTAAATATTGCTAAAAGCTTCATTAGTAAAAAAAAATGAACTTTACAAAAAAAATTAAAATTATAATAATTTCACTGTTCTTTGATTTTTTAATTTCATGCAAGGAAATTGCTTTACCGAATCAAGAACTTCAAGGAGAGAGGTTCAACTGCAGTGAAGAAGTCTTCAGGATGTCCCAGTGTCCAGCAAATGCCAAGACTGTCTCCTCCTGAGGAGTCAGCTACGGAATGGTGTCTCCAGAGAGGCAGATCTTTTCTCAGGAATGGCAGCAGGATGGTATGAGAACCTGGTGTTGACAACGGCCAGGTATCAAGAAGGCCACCAAAGAAGCCAAGGAAATACTAAAATACTCCAGGACATACAAGGATTGGACTGCAGAAGACTGGTGCAAAGTTATTTTTTCTTCAGTTAATTCTCAGCATATAGAGACTCTTTCACCTAGATATCACACTATAGAGAATGTGGGCCCTATTTTCACGATCTAAACACAAGGTGGAAAGCGCACGGCACAGGTACACTCAGGGCGTGTCCAAATCCGCTTTTGTTATTTTAACAACGGAAAAACGGTCTGTGGATTTTTGAAATGGGTTGTCCCTATTCTCTTAATGAGTAATGGGGGTCCGTGTATATTTTGGTATTTTGATTTTCTATTTAAAAATAAACAAAGATAAATGAGAAACAGTTTGATTTTAATTTTCTCGTTTTGTTTAAGAAACGGAAAACGAAAATTTTGCTGGATTTTTCGTGTTTGTGGGTAAAAAATGAGATTATGCTTTAATATTTGTTTGAATGTGTGGGCGGCGCTGAAACGCCCCTTTCATCCCTTCTGTATTGCACCGACAAGCGGCAACCATGAGCTCAGTTCATCTTCACCAGGAGAGAAGCAGCAGACAGCAGAGTTTATTAATCCTGCGGATTCTTTGCTAGTGCTGCTTGCAAGATAAAATAATAATAATAATAATAATAGTGATTAATTAAATTAATAATACAATATAAAATAATATTATATTTTCCCAGCTGCTGCATGTTATTGGCAAAGCAGATTTGACAACTTTATTCATAAAACACCATTTGAATTTTATTTATTTATTTGATCTACAACGACATGGAATTAAATATAAGCCTACTACTAATTTTTATTTTGAAAAAAATTTAATGGGAAAAACCCGACCCCACATTTATAATAAAATTTATATTAAAATAAGTTAACTTTTCCCCATAATTAGTCTACTTTAAATGTTTTAATTATAGGCTATAGGCTACTTAGAATTATGAACTGAATTCACGAATTCTGTAGATCAATCAATCAATCAATCAATCAATCACCTTTATTTATATAGTGCTTTTAACAAAATACATTGCGTCAAAGCACTGAACAACATTCAGTAGGAAAACAGTGTGTCAATAATGCAAAATGATAGTTAAAGGCAGTTCATCATTGAATTCAGTGATGTCATCTCTGTTCAGTTTAAATAGTGTCTGTGCATTTATTTGCAATCAAGTCAACGATCGCTGTAGATGAAGTGACCCCAACTAAGCAAGCCAGAGGCGACAGCGGCAAGGAACCGAAACTCCATCGGTGACAGAATGGAGAAAATAACCTTGGGAGAAACCAGGCTCAGTTGGGGGGCCAGTTCTCCTCTGACCAGACGAAACCAGTAGTTCAATTCCAGGCTGCAGCAAAGTCAGATTGTGCAGAAGAATCATCTGTTTCCTGTGGTCTTGTCCTGGTGCTCCTCTGAGACAAGGTCTTTACAGGGGATCTGTATCTGGGGCTCTAGTTGTCCTGGTCTCCGCTGTCTTTCAGGGCAGTAGAGGTCCTTTCTAGGTGCTGATCCACCATCTGGTCTGGATGCGTACTGGATCTGGGTGACTGCAGTGACCCTCTGATCTGGATACAGACTGGATCTGGTGGCCACGGTGACCTCGGAACAAGAGAGAAACAGACAAATATTAGCGTAGATGCCATTCTTCTAATGATGTAGAAAGTACGGTGTTATGTGAAGTGTTTCCGGTTCCGGTTTACCTAATTAATGCAGCCTAAAAATCCTTTAACGGATTTGGATATTAAAAGCATATTAGTACGTTATGTGTATACCAGGTTAAAGAGATGGGTCTTTAATCTAGATTTAAACTGCAAGAGTGTGTCTACCTCCCGAACAATGTTAGGTAGTGTACTGACTAAGTCCTAAACGAAGTCTAGTAACGTTACTGGTTGCTAATAAAACGGATTAAGTTTAGACGTGTGCCCTTGCGTCCTCACACGATACAAACGGAGAATTCAGTTTGTTACTATTATCTAGCAGATTTATTTTCCTCCGTATACCATACAGCGGCAATATCTTGACTCATAATACATAACCAAAACAACAAACCGTCTTCTTTCCTATCAAGGCAAGACACAAAAGCACAGTCGAAAACTGTTTGCTTCCCAAATCAGCAACACCCGTGTCTGCGTTTCCTCTGGGTTAAATGACATACCTGGCTGACCTAAGATCAGCTGGGCCACAAACACATCCAGCCCACTAGTGGCACAGGAATAAAACTACATACAATACCAAATGAATATGGCTCATACACTCCAGCCCCTAATTGCATCTGCCAGAGCAATTACACCAAATTCAAAAGAGCCATAAAAACCAAAAATATAGCTTATATGAATGGGAACCAATTACTCTTTAGCTTCATTAAGCAAGCATATCTTAGTTATGGGTCGTTCAATTATGTTTGTCCTGGTCTTCAAACGAACCACACGTACCAGACCTCTCTTATCAGGCAAAGTTTCCAAGACTCTTCCTAGCATCCATGACCCACGTGGTGCAGTGGAGTCTGCAACCATGACCAGGTCTCCAGGTACAAAATTCCTCTTCTCCTGGTTCCATTTTTGACGCTCCTGTAAAAGCGGTAAGTACTCGCGGATCCACCTCTTCCAAAAGAGATCAGAGATGTACTGGGTTTGTTTCCACCTTCTTCTTGCGTAAACATCCCTTTTGTCGAACAGTCCTGGTGGGAAAACTGGTTTTCCTTTAAGGAGGAGCAGATGATTTGGCGTCAAGGCTTCAAGATCGTTGGGATCATCTGACAGTCCTGTGATGGGGCGATCGTTGAGCATAGCTTCAGTTTCACAGAGCACGGTATGGAACCCTTCGTCATCCAAGGTTTGCTGACGGAGCACAGAGCACAAGATTTTCCTGATCATCCGTATCATACGCTCCCATGCGCCACCGTGATGTGATCCAGCTGGAGGGTTAAAGCTCCACTTGATTCCCTTCCTAGACAAGGCTCTATCGATTCGGTCATGATTCAAAGAGGCCAAGGCTTCTCGCAACTCCCTTTCTGCACCCACAAAGTTGGTGCCATTGTCAGATCTCAAATGCGAGACTTGTCCTCTTCGACAGATGAACCGTCGCAAAGCATTGATGCATGAGTCGGTGTCAAGAGAATAGGCCACTTCCAGGTGCACAGCCCTGCTCGCCATGCAAGTGAATACTACTCCATATCTTTTCACGATGCTACGCCCTCTTTTAACATCAACTGGCCCAAAGTAATCTACACCAACATTAGTAAATGGCGGTAAATCAGGAACCACTCTCTCTTCTGGCAAGTCTGCCATTTTTTGCTCACCAGTTTTTCCACCATGGCGCTTACAAATGAGGCATCTTGATATGATCTTCCTTACTGCAGTAGGTCCACTTGTGATCCAGTATTTTCTCCTTGTAGCGGAAAGCAAATGATTTCTACCTGCATGTCCAAGCCGAAAATGGACATGACGAAGGATAAGATCGGAGATATGTTGGTCCTTTGACAAGATGAGGGGGTGTTTAATGTCCTCAGGGATTGCTGCCCTTTTCAGCCGTCCCCCAACTCGTAGAACTCCTCCTTCTAGAACCGGATCCAATTTGAGGATGCTGCTACTTCTTGGCACTTGTGCGTTGCCAGAGGTTAGTGCAGCAAATTCCGTAGGGAATCTCTCTTGCTGGCAAAAAGCGATTATGGAGGTCTCAGCCTCCAAGAGATCTTCCAGAGACACCTTCTGATTCCCAAGCGATCTTGAGAAAGCTTGCATCTCCTTTTGTACATCCAACCTTGCTGCTCCAATAGCACTGGTGTTTGCTTGCTCCAACTCTTTTCTTTTTTCTTTCAATTTGAGCAGAGTTCCTTTCAGCTTAATGAGCCACACAACTGCAACTTTCAATCTTTGCCAATCAGAGAAATGGGTCATCAGTTGAGATGTGGCGTTGGTGTCAACAAGTATCGCATTGACCGTCAGACATCTCTTTACTTCTGGATCATCAGCAGTGATACTTGTATCCCCAGGAAATGTTGGCCACTTTTCTTCTGGTTCCCATAAGAATTCCGGGCCTTCTATCCATCTTTGCTTTACAAGATTTTCTGCCTTCAATCCACGTGAAGCATCGTCAGCAGGGTTCAGGGATGTTGGAACGTATCTCCACTGCTCAATTTCCGAGTTTTCCCTGATGGTGGTTACCCTGTTTGCCACAAAGGTTTGAAATCTTCGGTTCTCATTCTTTATATACTTAAGAACTGATGTGCTATCAGTCCAAAAGCAAGTCTTCTTAAGTGGAAACTGGAGCTCCGATTGAAGCATCTTGTCCACTCGTACTGCAACAACGGCAGCGGTGAGCTCTAAACGGGGAATGGTGACAGTCTTTAGGGGGGCCACTCGGGCTTTACCAAATAAGAAAGTAACATGAACCCTCTCATCCATGTTCTGCAACCTCAGATAAGTAGCCGTACCATAGCCGTTCTCGCTCGCATCGGCGAAGTGATGCAATTGGGCACTGATAGTCCTCCCAAATCCTGCAGGCTTCACACATCTGTGGACTTTGAAATATGCCACCTTTTCAAGATCTATCAGCCATTTGTTCCACTTCTGCTGAAAAGCTGGAGGTATTGGATCATCCCAATCACACTTCGTCCTGCATAACCCCTGCAACAACAGCTTGGCAGGGAGTACTACGGGTGCGAGGAACCCCAATGGATCATAGACAGAACTGATGATGGATAACATGCCTCGTTTTGTTGCCGGCTTCTCCTTGACTTTCAGCTTGAATTTGAAAGTATCCGTCTCGATACACCACTGCAAACCCAAAGCTCTGTCCAACGGCAGCTTATCCCTGTCCAGATCAAGCTCATACAGGTTCTTGGACTTGAGATCCGCTGGAAGGCTTTGCAGTACTTTTCGACTATTACTAATCCATTGAGTGAGGGTAAACCCTCCTCTGCCGCAAATGGTTATAAGGTTTTTAACCATGGTGACTGCATCTTCTTCAGAGGGTAAACTCTTCAGTAAATCATCCATATAGAAGTTTCGGTTGACCGTTTCAATCACTTCTGTTGGAAAGTTGACCTGATTGTCTTCAGCAGTTTTTCTAAGAGCAAGGCAGGCAACACTGGGTGATGAAACAGCTCCAAATAAATGGACAGTCATGCGATGCTCTACAATACCTTGCTCCAGGTTACCTTGTGGCCACCATAAAAATCTTAAGTAGTCCCTGTGTTTCTCTGCCACCTTAACCTGGTGGAACATAGCTTTTATATCCGCCATTATGGCCACCTGTTCCTGTCTAAACCTCATAAGAACTCCAACCAATGAGCTGGTGAGGTTTGGTCCTTGCAAGAGCTGACTGTTGAGCGAGATCCCTTTGTACTCTGCTCCACAGTCAAACACCACTCGTAACTTTCCTTTCCGTGGATGGTACACGCCGTGGTGCGGGATATACCACACCTTCCCTGTTGGCGTTTCCAACTGATGCTTCGGCACTTCTTCAGCATAGCCATTGCTAATGACATCAGCAAGAAAGTTGTTGTACTCTTCATGAAAGCCTGCGTCTTTCTGAAGTCTTCTTTTTAGACCACGAACACGTTGCATGGCAACACCAAGGTTGTTTGGCATCGAAACATCTTTCCCTTTGAAAGGCATTTGAAATGTGTAGTGTCCGTTTTGAAGTTGAGCAGAGCTTTCCATTATCTTCACAAACTTCTTTTCTTCCCTTGACATTTCTTCCTGTTCTGCAGAAGCTTGCTCATTGAAATCATAGATGTACTGGTTAGTTAACAGTTCTTCGATTCTGTCAATGGCAATTCTGTTGGCACAAACTGAAGGGTGGTCACTTACACAGTCGCTACATCCCCGTAACGGACCATTTATCACCCATCCCAATAGGGTTCTGATCGCGTAGGGTCCTTCCCCTTCACAACTGTTAATCACCTCCCAAGGCTCCATCAACTTGGAGGCGTTTGTGCCAATTAACAGGTCAACATCAGCATTTATATGGGGAATTTTTACATCCTCTAAATAAGGCCATTTTCTCAGCTCCCTTTCACTGATTATGTTTGCTGTGGAGACAGGCATCTCTTTCTGGGTACACACTTTGGGAAGTGGATAGAAGCACTCACCAAAAAATCCAGAAATTTCCAAGCCATCAACAATGGAACTTTCTACTGCGTTATTATGGCCCAAGGTGCGAATATGAATCTTGCATTTGCGTCCTTCCATGTTTAACTTGTCAATGAGCTTCCTGGTGCAGAAAGTTCCTGTACTCCCTGGGTCCAGAAAAGCATAGGTTTCAATAACCTTGTTTCCCTTTAAGCACTTTACCTTAACAGGCAAAATGGGAAGAATTCCATTGCAGTGGCCAACCCCTGTAAGACAACAAGCAGAGGATGCTGTATAGCTGTCAGAAGTATTTGACTGCTCAGTAACTTTCTGCTCACCATCTTTCTGAACCTTTTGAATAAACCTTTCCTTCTCTCCTATGTGCAAAACACTGGGGTGCGTTCGGTTGCACTTGTTGCAAATGATGCGCCTGTCGCAATTCTTACTCAAGTGTCCTGTACACAAACAACTAAAACACAAACCTTTCTCCTTTAGGTAGTCCAGTTTCTCCCTGTGTGTCTTTCTTCCTAGTTTAAAACATTGTTCCAAAACATGATTACCAGCAGCACAATACAGACAGGAAATAGAATCAGTCTTGGTAAAAGATGTCACTTTGTTCTGAGCCTTTTCCTTCTTGTTACTATCTGGTTTGCTGTATCCATCTTCAATTACCACCTGTGTTGCAAAGCTGTTTCTTCCCAGCTGAGGTTTCACCTGTGACTTACTTACTTTTATAGCTCCTTTGATAAAAGGTGAAGTGTCCTGTATGTCACCAAAGACGGGATCTGAAGTGATTCTGACCTGGCGCTCAATGTACTCCACAATGTCTGAAAACCGTGCTCTTCGACCAGTTTTCTCCAGTATCTCACATGCCTTTGCTCTCCACTTGTCTCTGAGTTTATACGGAAGCTTCTGACTCAGACTCTTAATGTTTGCTGGCATGTTAAGCTCTTCCAAGTACTGAAGATCATCCATAGCATTGGAACACTCACGCAGGAAAAGTCCATAAGCTTTGAGCGCTTTGGGGTCCTCAGCTTTGATACTTGGCCATCCTATGACCTTCTCCATGTAGGCCTCGGTTATCTTAAACTCATTTCCAAAGTGCTCCTTTAGCAATTTTTTAGCAACAGCAAATCCTTTATCTGCAGTCATATGAAGGCAGCTGCGCACAATATCCCTTGGTTGTCCCCTAGTAAATTGCTCAAGATAGTATAAACAGTCTCCTTTACAGCTGGTGTTTGCTTCCACGCAATGTTCAAATGCTTTTATAAATGTGTTGAACCTTAGAGGATCTCCATCATAAATTGGAATTTCTCGGCTCGGCAGCAAATGTAACGTTTGCATTTTAACAAGGAGAGCTGTTATGTCATTCTGTTGTTGCAGCAAATTGAGGAGACCTGCTGTCTGATATTGGTCTTGCAGGGGTTGAAATACTTGTTGGTCTAGAGTGGGCTGAAAGCTTTGACTGAAAGCTGTCTTTGATTGTAACCGAGAAGGTTGAGAGCCTTGAATGACAGTTGGCTTTTGCAAGATAATTGGCGTGGCTGATGGTGAAGCATTGCTTTGTAGTGGTAGAGATGCATGTTGCTGTGATTGCAGAGGAACAAATATTGAGGCCTGTGGATTTAGAGAGGTGGGCAGGAGCTCAGATCTAGCCCCCTCTCCAATATAGGAAGCCATTCCAGCAGATCGCCTTGAATGGACGCTGCTACCACCCTGTAGCACTTCTAGCTTAGCAGAAGTGGCAGCTATCTCAATGTCCAGCTCAAGCTGCTCCTTTTTTCTCCTCAAGATGAGCTCCTGCTCCTCCAATGCATGCTTATCCTTTAAGGCAGCAGCTCGAGCCAAGAGTGCGGCCTGTTCCGCCTTTGCCATGCGTCTGGCTGAAGAAGTGGAAGATCTGCTACTGGAGGATCTGCTACTTGAGCCATGGTGCCTTGACTGCACATTTGAAATGCTGTCTTGAGGTTGAATCTGATCATCCTCTTCTTCATTCCTTCCACCAGCAGCACTCCTTCCATTGCTGCCATCAACCTCATTTCCATTTACAACATTGGCATCAACAGTTTGAATTTCAATTTGACCCAGCAAATCATCATGATCATCATCCACTTTAGTAATTGAACAAGCTTTAGTGTCATACAACCATTGTTTTGTACCCACAAAAAAATCATTAAAATTCAACATTTTAGCTTGGTACCATATTTCATGTTTGTTTGCTTCATCAGTAGGCAATAAACCCAATAAAGATGTATGTACATGATTTATCTCGTCACACAACTTATTGAACATGTTAAATTCATTTTCAACCTCACTTACATGCTCTTTATCTTCCATCAGTTTAGCAATAGATGTTTTTGCGTTCGACAGTTTACTAAATTTAGACTTTCTTTCCTTTTCTAAAGCGCTTATTTTTTCCAACAAAGCTTTGGGTGTTAATTTAACCACACGTTTTTCAGTTACAGATTTTACCCCTACATCCACACAAAGTTCAGTCTCAAGTCCAAGTTGACCTTTTTCCTTTTCGGCCATAATGACCACGCAAAAGTTGGCTTATTATTCAATAAGCCCGCAAATAGTTTTGTGTTGCACAACAACTCGTCTAGATGCGCAGTTATTTTTAGATGGTTGCGAGCTTGCTACCAATGCATTGGTTTATACGCGAATGTGTGCACACAAATTACCATGGCCATTCATAATATCAGCGCTGATCACCACATACCCCAATAGAGCGTTGGCCGGCTTTATGAATAATGTCCCGTTGTGATGATGCTGGTATTCCGGTGACCCTTTTCTCCTCCGGTACAGCTCCTTTCAGCAATCGGCAACTCCAAACATTTGCCCACCTCACATCCGTGATTTCCAAACGAACACCGTTAATCCACAATATAACAGGTTCTCACGAGTAACGATTATCCAAGCTGAAGCAGTTTTCGACCTATGTACTGACTAAGTCCTAAACGAAGTCTAGTAACGTTACTGGTTGCTAATAAAACGGATTAAGTTTAGACGTGTGCCCTTGCGTCCTCACACGATACAAACGGAGAATTCAGTTTGTTACTATTATCTAGCAGATTTATTTTCCTCCGTATACCATACAGCGGCAATATCTTGACTCATAATACATAACCAAAACAACAAACCGTCTTCTTTCCTATCAAGGCAAGACACAAAAGCACAGTCGAAAACTGTTTGCTTCCCAAATCAGCAACACCCGTGTCTGCGTTTCCTCTGGGTTAAATGACATACCTGGCTGACCTAAGATCAGCTGGGCCACAAACACATCCAGCCCACTAGTGGCACAGGAATAAAACTACATACAATACCAAATGAATATGGCTCATACAGGTAGGTTATTCCAGAGTTTAGGCGCCAAATAGGAAAAGGACCTGCCGCCCGTAGTTGATTTTGATATTCTAGGTATTATCAAATTGCCTGAGTTTTGAGAATGTAGCGGACGTAGAGGAGTATAATGTAAAAGGAGCTCATTCAAATACTGAGGTGCTAAACCATTCAGGGCTTTATAAGTAATAAGCAATATTTTAAAATCTATACGATGTTTGATAGGGAGCCAGTACAGCGATGACAGGACCGTGCTAATATGGTCATACTTTCCTGGTTCTGGTCAGAACTCTTGCTGCTGCATTTTGGACTAGCTGTAGTTTGTTTACTAAGCGTGCAGAACAACCACCCAATAAAGCATTACAATAATCTAACCTTGAAGTCATAAATGCATTGATTAACATTTCTGCATTTGACATTGAGAGCATAGGCCAAAATTTTGATATATTTTTTAGATGGAAAAATGCAGTTTTACAAATGCTAGAAACGTGGCTTTCTAAGGAAAGATTGCGATCAAGTAGCACACCTAGGTTCCTAACTGATGACGAAGAATTGACAGAGCAACCATCAAGTCTTAGACAGTGTTCTAGGTTATTTAGTAGTTTTTAGGTCCTATAATTAACACCTCTGTTTTTTCTGAATTTAGCAGTAAGATATTACTCGTCATCCAATTTTTTATATCGACTATGCATTCCATTAGTTTTTCAAATTGGTGTGTTTCACCGGGCCGCAAAGAAATATAGAGCTGAGTATCATCAGCATAACAGTGAAAGCTAACACCATGTTTCCTGATGATATTTCCCAAGGGTAACAGATAAAGCGTGAAGAGTAGCGGCCCTAGTACTGAGCCTTGAGGTACTCCATACTGCACTTGTGATCGATATGATACATCTTCATTCACTGCTACGAACTGATGGCGGTCATATAAGTACGATTTATACCATGCTAATGCACGTCCACTGATGCCAACAAAGTGTTCAAGTCTATGCAAAAGAATGCTGTGGTCAATTGTGTCAAACACAGCACTAAGATCCAATAAAACTAATAGAGAGATACACCCACGATCAGATGATAGGAGCAGATCATTTGTAACTCTAAGGAGAGCAGTCTCAGTACTATGATACAGTCTAAATCCTGACTGGAAATCCTCACATATACCATTCTTCTCTAAGAAGGAATATAATTGTGAGGATACCACCTTTTCTAGTATCTTGGACAGAAAAGGGAGATTCGAGATTGGTCTATAATTAACTAGTTCTTTGGGGTCAAGTTGTGTTTTTTTTTTTTTTTTTATGAGAGGCTTAATAACAGCCAGTTTGAAAGTTTTGGGGACATATCCTAATGACAATGAGGAATTAATAATAGTCAAAAGAGGACATATGACTTCTGGAAGCACCTCTTTTAGGAGCTTAGATGGTATAGGGTCTAACATACATGTTGTTGGTTTAGATGATTTAACAAGTTTATACAATTCTTCCTCTCCTATAGTAGAGAATGAGTGGAACTGTTCCTCAGGGGGTCTATAGTGCACTGTCTGATGTGATACTGTAGCTGACAGCTGAATGGTTGCAATTTTATCGTATCGAATGGTATCGATTTTAGAAGTAAAGTAGTTCATAAAGTCATTACTGCTGTGGTGTTGGGAAATGTCAACACTTGTTGAGGCTTTATTTTTCGTTAATTTAGCCACTGTATTGAATAAATACCTGGGGTTATGTTTGTTTTCTTCTAAAAGAGAAGAAAAGTAATCAGATCTAGCAGTTTTTAATGCTTTTCTGTAGGATATGTTACTTTCCTGCCAAGCAATACGAAATACCTCTAGTTTTGTTTTCCTCCAGCTGCGCTCCATTTTTCGGGCTGCTCTCTTTAGGGTGCGAGTATGCTCATTATACCATGGTTTCAAACTGTTTTCATTAACCTTCCTTAAGCGCAAAGGAGCAACTGTATTTAAAGTGCTAGAAAAGAGAGAGTCCATAGTTTCTGTTACATCATCAAGTTGTTCTGAGGTTTTGGATATGCTAAGGAATTTGGATACATCAGGAAGATAACTTAAAAAGCAGTCTTTTGTGGTAGAAGTGATGGTCCTTCGATACTTGTAACAAGAAGTAGAATTTACAATTTTGGCTATATGAAGTTTGCACAGAACTAAATAATGATCTGAGATATCATCACTTGGCTGAATAATTTCAACACTATCAACATCAATTCCATGTGACAGTATTAAATCTGGAGTATGATTTCGACAATGAGTAGGTCCTGAACAAGTTGTCTAACACCAATAGAGTTCAGAATGTCTATAAAATCACCAAACTCTTTCATAAAGTCTGTATGGTAGCCTGGTGGCCTGTATACAGTAGCCAGTACAAACATAACAGGGGATTTATCATTAACATTTGTTTCTCTGGATAATGTTATACGTAGCACCATTACTTCAAACGAGTTATAATTGAAGCCTGCCCTCTGAGAAATCCTGAAAAATTTGTGATGACCGTATGAATATAGTGATGGTGTGACATCATTATAGATAATGAGTTCAGACGGGAAACACTCCACCTCTGATTGGTTTCATTTGAATTACATAAGCCTAAATATACAATTATTATTATTATTTTTCTATTTAAATTGATTATTTTAAAAGTAGACATGCCCAGCTAGACATGGTTCGTCTGATGCAAGAGCCTGGTTAATTTCTGACGTTTCAGAAAGAAGTTCATGTAGACCGAGATGGCAGAAAGCACATCCTGTTGAGTTTTGTTAGGTTTTCATGTTATTTAGGGTGTCTTACGACCCAAATTGACGGAGCTGAAGCTCTTTCCTCTGTTATCGGGATGCAAGGTGTGGATCGGGATCCGCCGATCGGAGAAGTGCAGCAGACTACACTCTACAAGATAAAGCTTCAGTTGCTGTAGTTTGTAATAGCAAATGAAAACATGTTAGGTTAACTGTGAGGTTTTTCTTAAATAAGCATAGAATAAAATTAGTAGGCTAAAAATCTGCATATTTAATGTCATTGTAGATCATATAGGCCTACAGTAACATTCAAATGTCATTGAATAAATTAATTTCTGTTTGGTCAAAAAAACAAAAAACAAAAAACAAAAAAAAAAAAAAAAAAATATATATATAGCTTAAAGCAGCACTAGCAAAGAATTCGCAGGATTAATAAACTCTGCTGTCTGCTGCTTCTCTCCTGGTGAAGATGAACTGAGCTTGCAGTTGCCGCTTGTCGGTGCAGTACAGAAGGGATGAAAGGGGCGTTTCAGCACCGCCCACACATTCAAACAAATATTAAAGCATAATCTCATTTTTTACCCACAAACAAAAAATATGAAAAATCCAGCTAAATTGTCGTTTTCCGTTTCTTAAACAAAACTAAAAAAATTAAAATCAAACAGTTTCTCATTTATCTTTATTTATTTTTAAATAGAAAATAAAATGACCAAAATAGACACGGACTAATGAGATGAGCTCACGCCATGGCAGATCGCTATTTACATGGTGGAATTTGTTGGCGGAATTTGTAAATAGCTGAACACTTCTCAATCGAAGAAACCAATCTTCTTCGTTCATGATAAGATCATCTACAGGACAGGCAGGAATCCACCAAAGCTCTGCGCAATGAGTCATTTAATGTATATGTATGTGTACTGGCACGATTGTTCAATTAATTAGCCAATTTCATTCATCATTATAAGTAGTAATATGCTGAATTGCAAATAGGTAGCCTAATTCTAATACACACAATGACTATCCATCATTCTATTTTTATATTTATGTAGCCTACACAATAATATTTTTTGTATACTGTAATCCTTTTGTTTTTAATATTTGGCATGTTTGTGGGATCAATCAATCAACTTTCAATCAATCAACCTTTGTTTATACAGCCCTTTACAACACTCAAAGTGAACCAAAGTGCTTTCCAGGAAATCTAAAATAAAAATAAAAACAATAATGCCACAAACAAAACACAAAATGCCACAACAACTGCTATAAATTAAAAGCCAGTCTAAATAAATAAGTCTTGAGCTTAACCTTAAAGAGGCCCAAGTCAGTGATTGTATGTAAATCAGCAGGTAGCTTGTTCCAGACGCTTGGCCCAGCTACAGAAAAAGCCCGGTCACGCCAGAGTCTGTACCTTGTTCTTGGGACTTCCAGCAAAAGTTGATTTGTTGATCTAAGAGCCATGTTTGATTGACGCAAAGTTAACATCTCAGTTATGTAGGGTGGTGCGAGGCCATTGAGAGCTTTAAAAACAAACAATAAAATCTTAAAATCAACTCTAAAAGAAACTGGAAGCCAGTGGAGTGAAGAAAGAATTTTACATGTGTTAGTTAGAAGATGGGCTGCTGCATTCTGTACCAGCTGAAGGCGCCTGAGTGATGACTGTGAGACTTCGACATCAAGCGCATTACAGTAATCTAGTCTTGAACTAATAAAAGCATGAATAGCTTTCTCAAGGTCCGAACAATTTAAAAATGGTTTGACCTTGGCCAATAGACGTAGCTGAAAAAAACTAGCTTTCACCACACTGTCAATTTGTTTATCGAATTTCAGGCTACTATCAAAAGTCACACCAAGATTTCTGATAGTCGGTTTAAGCTTCAAAATTAGCATATTAGGGTCAGAGGTTGCAGATTCACCAAATAAAATATATACAGTCTTGTCTTCATTCAAATTGAGGAAATTTTGCTCTAACCATAATTTAATTTCATCAATGCAATCAATTAGCGACCCTAATGCATCAGTGTTTGTTGGACTCATAGGCAAATAAATTTGCAAATCATCAGCATAGCAGTGATAAGCTGTTATGCCTGGCTATGATGGACCCAAGAGGCAGCATGTAGAGCGAAAATAAAACCGGTCTGAAATAGAGCCTTGTGGCACCCCACAGGAGAGAGAAGTAGTAGAGGAGGATGAGTTTTCAATCACTACAGAAAAGGTTCTGTCGGTCAAATATGAAGAGAACCACTGAAACGCAGTACCCTTAATGCCATATAGTGGTTAAGGCGAGACAGAAGGATTGCATGGTCCACTGTATCAAAGGCAGCCGTGAGATCGAGGAGCACTAAAATAACAGGGTTCTTGACATCAACAAACCGGGCAATATCGTTGTGCACCTTTAACAGTGCAGACTCAGTACTATGTCACGATCTAAATCGTGATTGAAATTTCTCAAACAAAGAGTAATTTTTTTTTAAAAGATTGTAATTGTATAAAAACAACTTTTTCTAACTGTCACGGTTGGGTTTGGGAAAACACAAAGAGAGGGTAGATCCAAATGCAGGTAAGGGTTTTTATTTAAACAGAGGGGTAACTACAAAAATAAACAGTCATGAGAGACAAACGTAACCAAAAGAGGGAACCGGATGAAACGGGGAACTCGGAAGAATGAGAAGGTAGAGGAAGTCTCGGGGGAACGAGAGCATGAGACACATAGGGTAAGGACTCCATGAAGACAACAGAGAAAGACAGCTCTATATAGGGAAACTAATGACAGAGTATTGTCAACACCTGTGCGATTCTAATTGGAGTGCAATTACTGTGAAGACACAACCAGACTAGCGGAATTAAAGTGCCTATGGTGAAGTGCCTAAGGGGAAGTGAGCTCATTAGGGAACACCCAGGAAAACAAAGACTGGCAGCGTGACATTACCCCCTCCCTACGGAGCAGCTACCAGATGCTCCACCTAAACCCAGGAAAACCCCAACAGAAAAAGAGGCAGGAGGGAGGTGGAACGGCGGCGGACCAGGGGGAGGGACGGAGGGACAGAAAACAGGGACAGGAGCAACCAGGAGGAATGGAAAGGTGCAACACAAAACAAGGAGTCCAGGAGGGAGGCGGACAGGTGGAGGCTCAGGGGGAGGGAAGGGGGGCCAGACTAAACTAAAAGGAACAGACAGAAACAGAATTCAAAAAACACAAAACATAAGTCCATGAAGGGCATGTTGAGGCGTCCACCAGGACGGAGCAGATGACCACCACATCTTTGTGGTCGAGGCCGGAGTCCACCAGGGCGGAGCGGAAGACCACCACGGCCTTGTGGTCAAAGTCAAAGCCCTCCAGGGCGGAGCGGAAGACCACCACGTCTTTGTGGTCGAGGCCGGAGTCCACCAGGGCGGAGCAGAAGACCACCACGTCCTCATGGTCACCGCCGGAGTCCCCCAGAGCGGAGCGGGCGACCACCACGTCCTCGTGGTCACCGCCCGAGTCCCCCAGGGTGGAGCGGACGACCACCACGTCCTCGTGGTCACCGCCAGAGTCCCCCAGGGCGGAGTAGAAGACCACCACGGCCTTGTGGTCACCGCCTCGGGAACTGTATCAGGCACCGCCTCTGGAACAGCCTCGGGCACCGCCTCGGGAACAGCATCGGGCACCGCCTCGGGAACCGCCTCGGGAACTGCATCGAGCACCGCCTCGGGAACTGCATCGGGCACCGCCTCGGGAACAGCGTCGGGCACCGCCTCGGGAACAGCATCGGGCACCGCCTCGGGAACAGCATCGGGCACCGCCTCGGGAACTGCATCGGGCACCGCCTCGGGAACAACATCGAGCACCGCCTCGGGAACCGCATCGGGCACCGCCTCGGGAACCGCATCGGGAACTGCATCGGGCACCGCCTCGGGAACAACATCGAGCACCGCCTCGGGAACAGCATCGGGCACCGCCTCGGGAACAGCATCGGGCATCGCCTCGGGAACAGCATCGGGCACCGCCTCGGGAACAGCATCGGGCACCGCCTCGGGAACTGCATCGGGCACCGCCTCGGGAACTGCATCGGGCACCGCCTCGGGAACTGCATCGGGCACCGCCTCGGGAACAGCATCGGGCACCGCCTCGGGAACAGCATCGGGCACCGCCTCGGGAACAGCATCGGGCACCGCCTCGGGAACAGCATCGGGCACCGCCTCGGGAACTGCATCGAGCACCGCCTCGGGAACAGCATCGGGCACCGCCTCGGGAACAGCCTCGGGCATCGCCTCGGGAACTGCATCGGGCACCGCCTCGGGAACAACATCGAGCACCGCCTCGGGAACAACATCGGGCACCGCCTCGGGAACTGCATCGGGCACCGCCTCGGGAACTGCATCGGGCACCGCCTCGGGAACTGCATCGGGCACCGCCTCGGGAACTGCATCGGGCACCGCCTCGGGAACTGCATCGGGCACCGCCTCGGGAACAACATCGAGCACCGCCTCGGGAACTGCATCGGGCACCGCCTCGGGAACAGCATCGGGCACCGCCTCGGGAACTGTATCGGGCACCGCCTCGGGAACAGCATCGGGCACCGCCTCGGGAACTGCATCGGGCACCGCCTCGGGAACTGCATCGGGCACCGCCTCGGGAACAGCCTCGGGCACCGCCTCGGGAACAGCATCGAGCACCGCCTCGGGAACTGCATCGGGCACCGCCTCGGGAACTGCATCGGGCACCGCCTCGGGAACAGCATCGGGCACCGCCTCGGGAACTGCATCGGTCACCGCCTCGGGAACAGCATCGGGCACCGCCTCGGGAACAGCATCGGGCACCGCCTCGGGAACTGCATCGGGCACCGCCTCGGGAACAGCATCGAGCACCGCCTCGGGAACAGCATCGGGCACCGCCTCGGGAACAGCATCGGGCACCGCCTCGGGAACTGCATCGGGCACCGCCTCGGGAACTGCCTCGGGCACCGCCTCGGGAACTGCCTCGGGCACCGCCTCGGAAACTGCATCGGGCACCGCCTCGGGAACAGCATCGGGCACCGCCTCGGAAACTGCATCGGGCACCGCCTCGGGAACAGCATCGGGCACCGTCTCGGCCTCCGGAACAGCAACGGGAACCGCATCGGGAACGGCTTCGGTCACCGCCTCGGCCTCCGGAACAGCAGCGGGCACCGCCTCGGCCTCCAGAACAGCAACGGGAACCGCATCGGGAACGGCCTCGGCCACCGCCTCGGCCTCCGGAACAGCAGCGGGTACCGCCTCGGCCTCCAGAACCGCAGCGGGCACCACATCGGGAACAGCATCGGGCATTGCCTCGGCCTCTCGAACAGCATCGAGCACCTTCTCGGGAACAGCCTCGGCCTCGGAAACAGCATCGGGCACCGCCTCGGGAACTGCATCGGGCACCGCCTCGGAGACTGCATCGGGCACCGCCTCGGCCTCCGGAACATTAGCGGGCACCGCCTCGGGAACAGCATCGGGCACCGCCTCGGGAACTGCATCGGGCACCGCCTCGGAGACTGCATCGGGCACCGCCTCGGCCTCCGGAACATTAGCGGGCACCGCATCGGGAACGGCCTCGGCCACCGCCTCGGTCTCCGGAACAGCAGCGGGCACCGCATCGGGAACAGCCTCGGCCACCGCCTCCGGAACAGCAGCGGGCACCACATCGGGAATGGCCTCATGGACGGCAGCCGCCCGCTCGGGAACGTTCTCCGGGTCCTGAGGAACAGTAGCTGCCTGTCTCCTCCTCCGCCCTCTACGATGGAGAGTCGGTGGCGTTGAGTCGGCCATCTTGTGCTGTGGTGCTGGGCTGGCGGCCATCTTGAGCTGTGGCGCTAGGCTGGCGGCCATCTTGGGCTGTGGGGCTGGGCTGGTGGCCATCTTGGGTTGTGGGGATGAGCTGGCAGCCTTGTCTGGAAACTCTGGTGTGGTTGTTGCATTCCACTGAGCACGATGGTGCAGGTAATTGGTAAACCCCCAAAAGTCCAGGATCTCTAACCCCTTCATCTCCCATTGAGGTAAAGGATCATCCAGGCAATTATTAAACCAATCCTTTAGTGCTGCATCATTGTAACCTAACCCGACTGCCAAAGTCCAAAACAATTGCGCCAGGCCACCCACCTCCCTTCCCTCTTGATGAAGGGTGGTTAAGTTCCGGACTCTCCCCCTCCGTTCCTCCATGGTGGCTGGGGAACCGATCCGAAATCTCACACCGCTGGATCTAGGCATGATGGAGTCCTTCTGTCACGGTTGGGTTTGGGAAAACACAAAGAGAGGGTAGATCCAAATGCAGGTAAGGGTTTTTATTTAAACAGAGGGGTAACTACAAAAATAAACAGTCATGAGAGACAAACGTAACCAAAAGAGGGAACCGGATGAAACGGGGAACTCGGAAGAATGAGAAGGTAGAGGAAGTCTCGGGGGAACGAGAGCATGAGACACATAGGGTAAGGACTCCATGAAGACAACAGAGAAAGACAGCTCTATATAGGGAAACTAATGACAGAGTATTGTCAACACCTGTGCGATTCTAATTGGAGTGCAATTACTGTGAAGACACAACCAGACTAGCGGAATTAAAGTGCCTATGGTGAAGTGCCTAAGGGGAAGTGAGCTCATTAGGGAACACCCAGGAAAACAAAGACTGGCAGCGTGACACTAACACTTTTAGTGTTAATATATACAGTCTTGTCTTCATTCAAATTGAGGAAATTTTGCTCTAACCATAATTTAATTTCATCAATGCAATCAATTAGCGACCCTAATGCATCAGTGTTTGTTGGACTCATAGGCAAATAAATTTGCAAATCATCAGCATAGCAGTGATAAGCTGTTATGCCTGGCTATGATGGACCCAAGAGGCAGCATGTAGAGCGAAAATAAAACCGGTCTGAAATAGAGCCTTGTGGCACCCCACAGGAGAGAGAAGTAGTAGAGGAGGATGAGTTTTCAATCACTACAGAAAAGGTTCTGTCGGTCAAATATGAAGAGAACCACTGAAACGCAGTACCCTTAATGCCATATAGTGGTTAAGGCGAGACAGAAGGATTGCATGGTCCACTGTATCAAAGGCAGCCGTGAGATCGAGGAGCACTAAAATAACAGGGTTCTTGACATCAACAAACCGGGCAATATCGTTGTGCACCTTTAACAGTGCAGACTCAGTACTATGTCACGATCTAAATCGTGATTGAAATTTCTCAAACAAAGAGTAATTTTTTTTTAAAAGATTGTAATTGTATAAAAACAACTTTTTCTAACTGTCACGGTTGGGTTTGGGAAAACACAAAGAGAGGGTAGATCCAAATGCAGGTAAGGGTTTTTATTTAAACAGAGGGGTAACTACAAAAATAAACAGTCATGAGAGACAAACGTAACCAAAAGAGGGAACCGGATGAAACGGGGAACTCGGAAGAATGAGAAGGTAGAGGAAGTCTCGGGGGAACGAGAGCATGAGACACATAGGGTAAGGACTCCATGAAGACAACAGAGAAAGACAGCTCTATATAGGGAAACTAATGACAGAGTATTGTCAACACCTGTGCGATTCTAATTGGAGTGCAATTACTGTGAAGACACAACCAGACTAGCGGAATTAAAGTGCCTATGGTGAAGTGCCTAAGGGGAAGTGAGCTCATTAGGGAACACCCAGGAAAACAAAGACTGGCAGCGTGACATTACCCCCTCCCTACGGAGCAGCTACCAGATGCTCCACCTAAACCCAGGAAAACCCCAACAGAAAAAGAGGCAGGAGGGAGGTGGAACGGCGGCGGACCAGGGGGAGGGACGGAGGGACAGAAAACAGGGACAGGAGCAACCAGGAGGAATGGAAAGGTGCAACACAAAACAAGGAGTCCAGGAGGGAGGCGGACAGGTGGAGGCTCAGGGGGAGGGAAGGGGGGCCAGACTAAACTAAAAGGAACAGACAGAAACAGAATTCAAGAAACACAAAACATAAGTCCATGAAGGGCATGTTGAGGCGTCCACCAGGACGGAGCAGATGACCACCACATCTTTGTGGTCGAGGCCGGAGTCCACCAGGGCGGAGCGGAAGACCACCACGGCCTTGTGGTCAAAGTCAAAGCCCTCCAGGGCGGAGCGGAAGACCACCACGTCTTTGTGGTCGAGGCCGGAGTCCACCAGGGCGGAGCAGAAGACCACCACGTCCTCATGGTCACCGCCGGAGTCCCCCAGAGCGGAGCGGGCGACCACCACGTCCTCGTGGTCACCGCCCGAGTCCCCCAGGGTGGAGCGGACGACCACCACGTCCTCGTGGTCACCGCCAGAGTCCCCCAGGGCGGAGTAGAAGACCACCACGGCCTTGTGGTCACCGCCTCGGGAACTGTATCAGGCACCGCCTCTGGAACAGCCTCGGGCACCGCCTCGGGAACTGTATCGGGCACCGCCTCGGGAACAGCATCGGGCACCGCCTCGGGAACCGCCTCGGGAACTGCATCGAGCACCGCCTCGGGAACTGCATCGGGCACCGCCTCGGGAACAGCGTCGGGCACCGCCTCGGGAACAGCGTCGGGCACCGCCTCGGGAACAACATCGAGCACCGCCTCGGGAACTGCATCGAGCACCGCCTCGGGAACTGCATCGGGCACCGCCTCGGGAACCGCATCGGGAACTGCATCGGGCACCGCCTCGGGAACAACATCGAGCACCGCCTCGGGAACAGCATCGAGCACCGCCTCGGGAACTGCATCGGGCACCGCCTCGGGAACTGCATCGGGAACCGCATCGGGCACCGCCTCGGGAACAACATCGAGCACCGCCTCGGGAACAGCGTCGGGCACCGCCTCGGGAACAGCGTCGGGCACCGCCTCGGGAACAGCGTCGGGCACCGCCTCGGGAACAGCGTCGGGCACCGCCTCGGGAACAGCATCGGGCACCGCCTCGGGAACTGCATCGGGCACCGCCTCGGGAACAACATCGAGCACCGCCTCGGGAACAGCATCGAGCACCGCCTCGGGAACCGCATCGGGCACCGCCTCGGGAACCGCATCGGGAACTGCATCGGGCACCGCCTCGGGAACAACATCGAGCACCGCCTCGGGAACTGCATCGGGCACCGCCTCGGGAACTGCATCGGGCACCGCCTCGGGAACAGCATCGAGCACCGCCTCGGGAACTGCATCGGGCACCGCCTCGGGAACTGCATCGGGCACCGCCTCGGGAACTGCATCGGGCACCGCCTCGGGAACAGCATCGGGCACCGCCTCGGGAACAGCATCGGGCACCGCCTCGGGAACAGCATCGGGCACCGCCTCGGGAACTGCATCGGGCACCGCCTCGGGAACTGCATCGGGCACCGCCTCGGGAACAGCATCGGGCACCGCCTCGGGAACAGCCTCGGGCACCGCCTCGGGAACTGCATCGGGCACCGCCTCGGGAACAACATCGAGCACCGCCTCGGGAACAACATCGAGCACCGCCTCGGGAACTGCATCGGGCACCGCCTCGGGAACTGCATCGGGCACCGCCTCGGGAACAACATCGAGCACCGCCTCGGGAACTGCATCGGGCACCGCCTCGGGAACAACATCGAGCACCGCCTCGGGAACTGCATCGGGCACCGCCTCGGGAACTGCATCGGGCACCGCCTCGGGAACAGCCTCGGGCACCGCCTCGGGAACAGCATCGAGCACCGCCTCGGGAACTGCATCGGGCACCGCCTCGGGAACTGCATCGGGCACCGCCTCGGGAACTGCATCGGGCACCGCCTCGGGAACAGCATCGGGCACCGCCTCGGGAACAGCATCGGGCACCGCCTCGGGAACAGCATCGGGCACCGCCTCGGGAACTGCATCGGGCACCGCCTCGGGAACTGCATCGAGCACCGCCTCGGGAACAGCCTCGGGCACCGCCTCGGGAACAGCCTCGGGCACCGCCTCGGGAACTGCATCGGGCACCGCCTCGGGAACAACATCGAGCACCGCCTCGGGAACAACATCGAGCACCGCCTCGGGAACTGCATCGGGCACCGCCTCGGGAACTGCATCGGGCACCGCCTCGGGAACTGCATCGGGCACCGCCTCGGGAACTGCATCGGGCACCGCCTCGGGAACTGCATCGGGCACCGCCTCGGGAACAACATCGAGCACCGCCTCGGGAACAGCATCGGGCACCGCCTCGGGAACAGCCTCGGGCATCGCCTCGGGAACAGCCTCGGGCATCGCCTCGGGAACTGCATCGGGCACCGCCTCGGGAACAACATCGAGCACCGCCTCGGGAACTGCATCGGGCACCGCCTCGGGAACAGCATCGGGCACCGCCTCGGGAACTGTATCGGGCACCGCCTCGGGAACAGCATCGGGCACCGCCTCGGGAACTGCATCGGGCACCGCCTCGGGAACTGCATCGGGCACCGCCTCGGGAACAGCCTCGGGCACCGCCTCGGGAACAGCATCGAGCACCGCCTCGGGAACTGCATCGGGCACCGCCTCGGGAACTGCATCGGGCACCGCCTCGGGAACAGCATCGGGCACCGCCTCGGGAACAGCATCGGGCACCGCCTCGGGAACAGCATCGGGCACCGCCTCGGGAACTGCATCGGGCACCGCCTCGGGAACTGCCTCGGGCACCGCCTCGGAAACTGCATCGGGCACCGCCTCGGGAACAGCATCGGGCACCGCCTCGGAAACTGCATCGGGCACCGCCTCGGGAACAGCATCGGGCACCGTCTCGGCCTCCGGAACAGCAACGGGAACCGCATCGGGAACGGCTTCGGTCACCGCCTCGGCCTCCGGAACAGCAGCGGGCACCGCCTCGGCCTCCAGAACAGCAACGGGAACCGCATCGGGAACGGCCTCGGCCACCGCCTCGGCCTCCGGAACAGCAGCGGGTACCGCCTCGGCCTCCAGAACCGCAGCGGGCACCACATCGGGAACAGCATCGGGCATTGCCTCGTCCTCTCGAACAGCATCGAGCACCTTCTCGGGAACAGCCTCGGCCTCGGAAACAGCATCGGGCACCGCCTCGGGAACTGCATCGGGCACCGCCTCGGAGACTGCATCGGGCACCGCCTCGGCCTCCGGAACATTAGCGGGCACCGCCTCGGGAACAGCATCGGGCACCGCCTCGGGAACTGCATCGGGCACCGCCTCGGAGACTGCATCGGGCACCGCCTCGGCCTCCGGAACATTAGCGGGCACCGCATCGGGAACGGCCTCGGCCACCGCCTCGGTCTCCGGAACAGCAGCGGGCACCGCATCGGGAACAGCCTCGGCCACCGCCTCCGGAACAGCAGCGGGCACCACATCGGGAATGGCCTCATGGACGGCAGCCGCCCGCTCGGGAACGTTCTCCGGGTCCTGAGGAACAGTAGCTGCCTGTCTCCTCCTCCGCCCTCTACGATGGAGAGTCGGTGGCGTTGAGTCGGCCATCTTGTGCTGTGGTGCTGGGCTGGCGGCCATCTTGAGCTGTGGCGCTAGGCTGGCGGCCATCTTGGGCTGTGGGGCTGGGCTGGTGGCCATCTTGGGTTGTGGGGCTGAGCTGGCAGCCTTGTCTGGAAACTCTGGTGTGGTTGTTGCATTCCACTGAGCACGATGGTGCAGGTAATTGGTAAACCCCCAAAAGTCCAGGATCTCTAACCCCTTCATCTCCCATTGAGGTAAAGGATCATCCAGGCAATTATTAAACCAATCCTTTAGTGCTGCATCATTGTAACCTAACCCGACTGCCAAAGTCCAAAACAATTGCGCCAGGCCACCCACCTCCCTTCCCTCTTGATGAAGGGTGGTTAAGTTCTGGACTCTCCCCCTCCGTTCCTCCATGGTGGCTGGGGAACCGATCCGAAATCTCACACCGCTGGATCTAGGCATGATGGAGTCCTTCTGTCACGGTTGGGTTTGGGAAAACACAAAGAGAGGGTAGATCCAAATGCAGGTAAGGGTTTTTATTTAAACAGAGGGGTAACTACAAAAATAAACAGTCATGAGAGACAAACGTAACCAAAAGAGGGAACCGGATGAAACGGGGAACTCGGAAGAATGAGAAGGTAGAGGAAGTCTCGGGGGAACGAGAGCATGAGACACATAGGGTAAGGACTCCATGAAGACAACAGAGAAAGACAGCTCTATATAGGGAAACTAATGACAGAGTATTGTCAACACCTGTGCGATTCTAATTGGAGTGCAATTACTGTGAAGACACAACCAGACTAGCGGAATTAAAGTGCCTATGGTGAAGTGCCTAAGGGGAAGTGAGCTCATTAGGGAACACCCAGGAAAACAAAGACTGGCAGCGTGACACTAACACTTTTGAGAGAAAAGGCAGGTGAGAAACTGGTCTGAAATTAGACAAAACTGAAGGATCCAGGTTTGGTTTTTTAAGAAAAGGCCTAACCACAGCGTGTTTGAACAAAGCAGGGACTGATCCTGAGCTAAGACATTTATTAATAAAAACCAACAGGAAAGGCCCAACTGTGGTTATAACCTCTTTTAACAATTTAGTTGGAACAAAGTCCAAGGGGCAATTTGTAATTTTCATCTTTAACACTACTTCATTAAAAAATGATAGTGAGACTGGTTCAAACTGTTCAAACACAGCAGAATGTGCTGCAGTGACAACTGAATCAGTTTCAGAACTATTAGTCGTGAGTTGTCTGACAGACACTTTATTAATAAAAAAGTGAAGAAAATTCTCACAAGTGGAGACTGAGGAATCCGTCGGAGAACAAGTATGTGGGTTTACGACAGAATTAATTGTATTAAACATCACCCTTGGACAATGCCCACTGTTAGTGATGATATTTGACAAATATTTAGATTTTGCCTCTTTTACAGCCCTTTGATAATCGAAAAGACAGCCCCTTAATATTTCCAAAGACACATGTAATTTGTTTTTCTTCCATCTCCTTTCTGCCTGTCTACAACGCTGCCTAAGGGTTCGGGTGGCATAATTAATCCAGGGATCTTACTTTGACACAATCAAAACTGTATAAAGTGCTGTACAAATGAAGGTTACCTGACTTGACCTTAGACTTTTTTATTTTTATTTTTTTAATAAAAAACCAAAAAGTTTTTATTGGTTTTCTTTTGTATATAACAACACATACAGTACAACATACACATACAGTACAAATTTAAGTAAATAAATACACGGTATACAAAACAGTAGGGCTGTAGTACTCGAGTCCGGTCTTGGACTCGAGTCCGGACTCGAGACATTTTTCTGTCATCTCGGACTTGTCTCGGACTTGTTATATTTGCACTCGGACTTGTCTCGGACTTGGCCATTGGACTCGCCAAGTCTTCTAGTTGGTCTCGATCGAGTCCAGCAAAAAAAAAAAAAAAAACAAATTCTCCTTCAAAACAAAAACACATTTGCATGATTTCGTGACTGAAAACGTGTGGAAAACGGTAGGCGCGCTGCTCTCCTTATTTCCAAAGCACTCTGTAATCTGCGCTCGCGCTCCAGTGGCGTCTGGTGTTGCTGGGCAACTATGACTCGCTCTTCATGATGACGCAGAAGTTTCAGCAAAGAATAAATGGATTTCCAGCGCTAAACATCCCTTGCAGTAGCTCTGCTAATAGATTCATTTAAAAAATGGCTATCCTTGAACAACTATGATCATCTGTTTCTCCATCTTAGCTTTCAGTATTGTTCCGGGAAAGGATGTGCATGACCAGCGGTGCACTTGCTGTGACCTGAAAAGTTTAGATGTTTCTAATTTAATTTTCTACCTGTTAGATTGTGTTTTATTTACGTCTACACCCAGATAGCCTTAAACGTACCCTTTACAATAATGAAATATTAATTATTGTTGTACAGTATAGGGGTTGCAAGACTACTGATTTCTGCTAGTAGATTTTTTTAAGAAAAAAATGCTTGAGTAACTCGACTACTCGTGGTTCATGCTATTGTAAATGAAAACACATTAAATAGTTTTTTTTATCAATCAACACATATTTATGTATAGTCTTATGCAACAATTACATATGTAAATTTTAAAAACTTTATAATTATGAAATTACATATTTACATTTTCATGTAACAGCCAGTATTTGTATCTGTTACAATCACAACACTTTTCGTATCTGCATTCGGATACAACATCACACAGTTACTTGATAAGACCCTTATGACTTTTTATATAAATTTTTTTCGTAGTTATCACTGAACAAGTATGTCGTGTTAAACAAAAATAATTATTAATTTTTAAAATAATATTTATCATGCAAGCAGAGAGATGTCATGACAAACGTTAAGTAATTATTTGAACACGGATCCATTCAATGCGCACATTTTCATTACGCAGAACTCTTTAAGCGAGTCTAAATGTTAATGAACTTCACTTAACAGTTGTGTGTGCCGCGCAAACCAGCAAAACGTAAGGATGCAAACATGTAGGACAAGTAGACAATGTATCAGTATCTAAGCTGATTATTAGCCTACTCTTGAACTGATTAGGTTTTTGAGAGACTGAGACGCGCAATGCAGCTGTTTGATTGGTGAGCGCGCTGTGCTTATTCATTCGTTTCACATCGTAGCCTAAGCTTTAAATCATTGCCTTTTACAAATACTATAACGTGTATGATGTATTATTATAGGTAAAATTACTCTTGCAACGCTCTGATTTCTGAGAGATGCACAGAGGCGACAACAATACGGTGTTTGATTTGCGCTCTTTTCACTCATAAAGTTTACATTCATTCACTTCTGGCGCTGATCCCCTGGCTCACCTGTTATCTAGCAAACACCAGACTGTGTCAGCTTCAGTCGAGTATTCAGGCAGAATTATTCCTTGTCCATTTTTTCGTTTTTTAAGCTGTTAACCTTGCCATTCCGAATAAGGTATTCGGCTTCAGGCACAACCCTAATTATTACATTACATATTTTATTTTTACATGTAACATAGATAAGGTCATATAGTAACAGCTCCACGCAATATTGTAATTCTAAAATTCACATCGTACTTGCCAACACTTTGTATGCATTATGGTTAATGCATGCTGGAGTAGTCGATTGTTTCCGACAGTGCTCGACTAGTCTATGCAAGCACTAGCACAGTATGACAAAAATGTCGCTGTATATATGTGCGCATGCCCAGTAGAACCAAACGTATCCATTCTAGCCTTGCTGCGCGCATCTGTCATATCCCGAGCTTTGCGTGTGTCTGTGCACTGTGCCAAGGCATCAGTCATATAAATTTTTGACCACAGACATGTCAGCAAAAGCAGTATTATAAAGTAAATAGAATGAAAATAAAGTACATACAAATTATTTGACCTTACAGCTCCAAACTCTGTTCTAGAGGGCCAGTGTCCTTTATAGTTTAGCTCCCAGGGTCGGACTGGGGGTAAAACCAGTTTGATTACCAGGCCCCAAAGGAAGAGAGGGCCCTTGAAAAGTATGAATCTGAAATATACTTTATTTTACCTGGATATTTTCATGAGTGGGGGGCATGGGGGCCAATCAGGACTGCCTAAGCATAGGGCCCAGGATCTTGTGAAACGCCCCTGTTAGCTTTAACTCTAATTATACACACTTGAACCATCTAATCAAGCTCTTACTAGACACACTAATCTTCCAGGTGTGTTAAGGCCAGTTGGAGCTAAACTTTTCAGGACATTGGCCATCCAGGATGTAGTTTGGAGACCCCTGTCCTACAGAGTTTTTACTTTCACATGCTTTTTGATCATTACAAATAATAATGTCAAATTATTTTCTTAGAATAAGAGATATGCTGCCTCTCGCATCACATACATTATCAGTAGTTAAGTGTGTGGTCTTGAAGAAGACCCTTTTTTCTCTCATTTGGACTCGGTCTTGACTTGGACTCGAAAATTTTGGACTTGGACTTGACTTGGACTCGAACCTCTTTGGACCTCTTTGGACTCGGTCTTGACTCGGTCTCGACTAGTCCTGGACTTGGACTTGACTTGGACTCGACAAAGCTGGACTTGACTACAGCCCTACAAAACAGTACAAACAAAACTAATTATAATAAATAACAATAATAATAATAGAAATTACATTTAAATGCAAAACAGGGTAAGCAAAATCATACATATATTAGATGCCTGAAGTAATAATCTGATTAAAATTCTCCCAAGTCAACATCCATGTGATTTTCATTCACTTTAGCTAACATTTTTTTCATATGATACATATTCTATCATAAATTGAAATCACATTTTAAGTGAAGGACATTGAC
Organism: Carassius gibelio; assembly: GCF_023724105.1. NCBI lineage: Eukaryota > Metazoa > Chordata > Actinopteri > Cypriniformes > Cyprinidae > Carassius > Carassius gibelio. The sequence goes on along the minus strand of NC_068374.1, from coordinate 1,266,297 downwards.
TATCTTTCCGCGATTACACCTACAGTAACAAGGGAAAACCCTTTATTTTTAATCGGAGGAATTTCAGATTTATCTCCTAAAAGAAAAATCCTTGATGAAAATGGAAAGTCAAATCCTAAACATCTACCAAGATATTTCAACACAATTTCCCAAAAAAGTTGACTCTTTGAACATTGCCCGAGTGTCACAGTTCATGAATGCATTGTTTCCTGCTCGTCTCATGTTTATGTTTGTGACAGAGTGACTGTGACGGGGCGGAACCAAAAATGAGGAAGATTAATTCCGCCCGGACCATATATCGCAAACACTGCCACTTCGGGGAACGCCAGCGAACCCAAATCGGCGTGTTATTGGGAACGACGTCTTGTTGAGCGTGGCGATCACTGATTGGGCAATTCGGTGAAGAGGAGACACATAAATAGGGAATCAGAAACACAGGCAGTGGTTGGTGATTCAAAGTAGTTATTGTGGGTGCAACGGAGCGGAGGAGAGAGTTGGAGAGAGAGTGTATGGTGTACTGTGGAGCTTGGGCAAAGAGAGATACACACACAGGGCTGAGTATACGAATATCTTTATTGGAGCATTGTGTTCAGATGCATTGAGTGATGTGAAGTTAACACACATTGAAGATCTGCTAGGATTGCAGGAAGGAGATCGTGCTGCCAGTTGTGTCGGATGTTGGTTATCTGGAAGAGAAGTGGAAAGATCTAGTGTTAATGAAAGTGTGAGTACACTTAAATATTCATCGTGTCAACAGTTATTTTGCAAGTGTGGAATATCCATATACCTCTTGTGAGTTGTGACCAGTGTGAGCGGCCCCACCGTAATAGGATTGGTGGGTGAGCCGGAACCAGCGAAAAAGGAGTCTGGTGCCTTGTCGTGGCTGTGACGTTTCCTCTGGCCGTCTGCTGCATCGGTGCCCCCAACGTCCAGGAACTAATCCCCGGTCCTATGTGGTTTTGACCCTAATTCACTGTGAGTGTGTGGAGTGTAGTGGGTGAGTCCTTTTCTTTGCTGTGTGTACACTTGAAGTCTGCAGTGTCGTGCTGTGTCATGTCGTCAGTAATCACCCTCTAGGCTGGGAGAGAAAACCCTGTGGAGAAGAACGTGCACCGATGTTGTGAGACGACCGTCTTTTATATACATGCCCGCTCATGGCTTTGGACCCCTACTCCGCCGAGTGGTGACGTGTCAACAATAGCAAGTAGGGAACAGTGTGCATATTGTGGGGGACGACGACTGAGAGAAGTGTTGGCTGCTATATGAACATCCAACTGTGTAGCCCTTGTGTATGAATACCTGTTTGTGGAGTGCTTTCAGAGGTTCGCCCCTGTCTAGATCTCTGGTCCGTTGTCTGGAAGAGAGGAGAGGGAAGCGTTTGAGTCATTCCTGAGGTACATACCCGGTGGCACAAACCTACCTAAAGTCACCCAGCGTGGTGGCACCAGCTGAGGCCGTGGAAGGCCCAACGTGCAGCAACTTCAATCTGTACTTCTATCCACTCTTGGTCAAATTCGAGAGGTGGTGTGTCTTTCTCCATATATTCACTGAAGCTAAGTAAATTTGTGAAGGAACTCTGTCTGTCTGTTACCAGTCCTACAGGTCTGAGCTTGAGGCTCTGAGTCGTCATGGGAGAGTTTCCACGGTTGGAGGTGACCGTGTTGAGTGTTGGTCTGGGAAGTCTGCCCCGGTGAAGAAGACCACAGTTGTCGTGACATATACACCTTCTCTAGACTCCCGAGCTGAAAAGGGCTAAAGCCTGACGTCCACCTCTTCGAGGGTCTGTGAGTTGTATCCATTCAGTATTGTCATTGTATACCCACCTGCATGCCCAGAGCAAAGCTCCAGTTGCCCCTGTAGGCCCATCTGTACGCCTCAAGCTAAGAGCCAGCGTATTGCCCTTGTATACTTACCTGTATGCCCAAAGTCAAACTCCAGTTGCCCTTTGTATACGTTTCTGTACGCCCACAGCTAAGAGCCAGCGTATAGCCTTGTAAGCTTACCTGTCTGCCCAAGTCAAACTCCAGTTGCTCTTTGTATGCCCTTCTGTACGCCCACAGCTAAGAGCCACCATATTGCCCTTGTATACTCATCTGTACGCCCAAAGCTAAGAGCCAGCGTATTGTCCTTGTATACTTACTTGTATGCCCAGAGTCAAGCTCTAGTTAACCTTGTATACTCACCTGTAGGTCCAAAGTAAAGACCCAGTTGTCCTTCTGCATACTTACCTGTACGCCCCGAGTGGAATACCAGTGCATCGCCCTTGCATACTCACCTGTAAACTCCATCCATAGGATTTATCTGGACGAAAATCGAAGTTAAGGATTGTGTATCGTTTATTGCATATTTACATATACACCAAAGGCCAAGACCCCAATATATTCACCTGCATACTTACCTGTGGACCTTTTAGGCGTTTCCAACCGCTGACCCAGAATCTCGTGGCAAACGGCGTCAGGTACGCACCCCACCCAATTCATCAGAATTACTTACCTTCTTTACTCTGCGTGCAGGGACTGGAAGGGCCCCACCGATGGTTCTCCTGCAGGAGAAACACAAATGCACTACTGAGAAAAACCCTGTTGAGTCACGTGAAGGAAAAGACACAAATTACCTACAGGCTTACCTGAGAGTCCCCGTGACAGAGTCAGAAGCGACTCGGACTTATACTCTCTGGCCCCGAGAGTGGATTTTAGATTCCCTTTTCCCTTCCCTTCACACCTTTTAAATAATTTAAATAAAGTTTGTTTTAATTATACTCACTCTCTCTCGTGTGTCTGGTCATTGGGGTGTTCTTGGGACCTCCTCAAGGTGGAAACTAGGGTGGGGTGAGACTCACGACATCTGTGGTCCGCTCCGACCTGTGACAGATTTTAGCGTAGTCGGCAGGATTCCACCTCGAGTTGAGTGACCAAGGTCCCCCAATGGCCGACAACGAGTTGCCCGAGGCCCCACCCCGAGTCATGCCTGTGTTCATGGGGAACCCTTGGATCCAGAAATATGGAGGTACAGAATCTGAGGTGAGATTATCCGAGTGGAAAGCTCAGATTGAATATCTTGCTGGGATCCAGGGACTAACGGCAGCTCAGCAATTACAATTAGTCTTGAACTCCCTAGAGGAGGAGGCTCGTTGAGAGGTTCAGGCTGCCCCAGAAGCAGTTCGAACCACAGCCCAGACTGTATTCCACTTCTTGTCCGAGCAGTATGGGGATACCACTCCAGTAGCCGTCCTCAGAGTGCAATTCTTCAGTTGTAAACAGGGACCCCGACAGCCCATTCAAGCTTTTGCCTTACGACTTCGGGAGCAGTTCACCAGGTTACAAAAACATCAAGATCATGGCCTGGGAGATGGGGAGACACTCCTGAGAGACCAGTTCCTGCTGGGTTTGCGGGAAGGCCCCATGCGTCAGAGCTTACGTGTCCAGTTTCGAAGAGACCCAGATCTGAAATTCGAGGATCTGAAGAAAGAAGCAGTGGCTCTAGAATTAGATCAGGCTGAAGTCAAAGACCCCCCGGTATGTGCAGCTGTGAGTAGTACCGCAACTGTCGCTCCCGAAGTTGTAGATTGGAAGCAAACGTTGAAGATGGAGCTTTTGAAAGACGTCCGTGAACAGATGAAGGAATTGTCCAAGACGCTATTGGAGGAGCTGCGTCTTGGGGCACCGATGCACGAGGTAAGGCCTACCCGGCGAGAACGGACCTATTCAGACGGCGGCCGAGACCCCGGGAGGCGAACTAGTCGGCCTGCCCGCCCTCGATTTTGAATGGGACGAACAAAGGTGACCTATCTGTAATCGTTGTGGTGAGCCTGGACACTACAGCTGCCAATGTGGCTCACAAGAAATATTTGGAAGATGAAGCATGCAAGGAACCGAGGCCCCATGGTTAACCTTGAAGGGAGCGAACGGGCTGGACATCACTTATATCGGGTATTTAGTCACTGATTTAGAGATCCATGGGATCGTCGTACCACAGAAGGGGATTGCCATTGTCCAGGATCATTGCTTAGGGACCCATCGAGCCCTCTTGGGGATGAATGTTATTGCTGAGTGTTGGGAGGAACTGTTTCGGGCAAGGCCCGTGAAGACAATTCCGTCGGCAAAGCAGCAGGAATGGAAACGGATCGATGCTGATTCCGCCGGATCCAGACGGCTAGGGCCCGAATGGACCGAGAGGACACTGGCCGAGTGGCCTGTCGATTTGCTCTGTCCGTGCCAGCAAGGAGCGAGGCCATTGTATGGGTGAGGGTCCCCCAACAGGAGTATGGACCCGAAGGCTGAGTACTAGTGTACTAGTGCATCTGGACTGTCAAAATGTGGAGGTGGCCCGAGGATTGACAGTAGTCCGCCGAGGACGAGTCCCAGTAAAAGTACGCAACGAGAGTCCTTACCCGATTCAGTTGCACCGGCACCAGCGATTGGCCAGAGTGACGATGGTCAGCCCCCATCAGGTGAGAGAGGAACGGGACGTAAGTTTTCGGCAGGTATGCCCCACCGTGGTCGAGGTAGCCCTAACCCAAGTGGACTCGCCACCGAACAAGGCGGAGGAGGGAATGCCTGGACATCTACGGGGCGAGTCTCTACAAGGAGAAGGATTGGAGGAGGCTCAGGCGCGTAGACTAGAGGGGCTCTTGATGAAATGACAACATGTGTTCTCGATACACGATGAAGACTATGGCTGCACGAGTGTGGTAAGACACCAAATCCCCACTGGAGGGGCTGGACCCAGCCGTGAGAGGTATCGTCCCATTCCACCCACTCTATACTCAGAGGTACGTACCTTGTTGCAAGGCATGCTCGACAGAGGGATCGTTCGGGAGTGTAGCAACTCCTGGGCAGCACCCATAGTACTTGTACAAAAAAAGACAGGAGCCTGGAGGTTCTGTGTGGACTACCATAAGTTAAACCAAGTCATCAAGAAGGATGCCTTTCCTCTGTCAAGGATTGAAGACTAGCTAGCCAGCTTAACTCAATATGCCTGGTATTCCACACTGGATCTGGCAAGCGGTTATTGGCAGGTGCGGGTGGAAGAAGCGGACCGGGAAAAGACTGCCTTTACAACCCCATTTGGTTTATTCAAGTGGGACCGGATGCCATTCGGCCTTTGCAACGCTCCCGCCATGTTCCAGCGACTCATGCAGCGGTGTTTGGGAGGTCAACTGATGGAATCGACGCTGGTCTACCTTGACGATGTCAGTCTACTCCCCCGACTTTGAGTCTCACTTGCAACATCTTGAGAAGGTATTCCAAGCCATGGAGAAGTATGGGTTGAAATTACAACCGGACAAATGGCATCTGTTGAGGAGGGAAGTTAAGTTCCTGGGCCATTGTGTCGGTTCTGCCGGGGTCGCTGTGGACCCAGAGAAGGTGTCGGCCGTGCGAGAGTGAAAGGCCCCAAAGACGGTGAGACAGGTCAGATCTTTCCTGGGCTTTTTGCGGTACTACCGGCACTTTATTAAAAACTTCTCAAAGATCGCGAGGCCACTGAACCATCTGTTGGCAGGAACGGGGCGACCTCAAGGTCGTGGGTCCCCATCGATTGCATGGGACTCCGAGTGTGAGACGGCCTTCCAATGGCTAAAAAAAAGAGTTGCTGCAAGCACCGATCTTAGCTTATGCTGATTTCAACCAACCCTTTGTGCTGTACACAGATGCCAGTAATCTGGGCTTGGGGGCAGTGTTGGCCCAACGTCAGGAGGGAGTGGAGCGGGTCATCGCCTACGCTAGCAGGAGCCTCCACCCAGCAGAGAAGAACGACGCAGTTCCTAATTACAGTTCCTTCAAGCTTGAGTTGCTGGCACTAAAGTGGGCATTGAGCGAAAAGTTCAAGGATTACCTGTGGGGTGCGAAGGTACAAGTCGTCACAGACAACAACCCTCTTGTACATCTACAGACGGCCAAATTGGGTGCCGTAGAGCAGCGGTGGCTGGCCCAGCTGACTAATTATGACTATCAGCTCCAGTATCGGCCGGGTAAAGAGCATGTCAATGCGGACGCCCTGTCCCGGCTCCCTGAGGAGCAGGGTCAGAAGGACTCCGTAGAGCAGGTGCCTGACCTGGAAGAGGGGTACATGGTGGGCATCGTGGAAGCGCCAGGAGGCCAACAGGAGGCGATACCGTCAAGCTGGGGTTGGGACCCCGACCGCTGGAGGGAGCGGCAGCAGAGCGATGACAGGTTAGAACGACCAGACACAGGACCAGTTTCTTCCCTCAGGCAATCCATCTTATGAACAGCTGACAATAATGGCGAACACACTACACTTTATATTTATATACACACACACACTTTATTTATCTAACACACATACTTAGTATACACTTAAATTTTGCACACAATATATATGTACATACCAGTGTTAATATTGACACGAAATTTTAATTTAGTTTTAGTCTTAGTCTTTTGACTATAATTCTTTTTAGTTTTAGTCAAGTTTTAGTCATCTGATTTGTTTTAATTTTAGTCTTATTTTAGTCGACTAAAATTGCTTGGTATTTTAGTCGACTAAAATTGCTTGGTATTTTAGTCGACTTAAATAAGACTAAAATCAATAACAGATTTACTAGACAATTTTTTACAGCTGGTATAGGAAACAAACTTAACCAAAATATATAAAACACAAATTCAACTTTATTTCAACACAACTGTGTCTTTTTTTTCGATTCAAAAGCTTTTATGCAGCAACAAACACTGTCATGATAACGTAAACAATAACTAGCTGCCAATTGACCATCAATAAAAGAAAAATAAAGTTAGGTCCAGGACCTTAAAGCTTACAGCTGAGCTGAACAATAAGTGCATACATTTAAAGTAAATATTTGGCAGCTAGGTGGATAAAAAAAAAGTAACAAGATTTTATAAGGTATTCATTTGTCTGTATGTATAATGATAGGATGTGAACATTCATGTTTCACATGACTAATATATAAATATTTGTGATATTGTCAACAAGTAGAACATTATAAAATATACTAAACATTAGTATTAATCAAATGTATTTATCATGATATTACGTATTAGTATTGTGCTCTCATCTAACTTGAAGAAGGGGCTATTTTACAGTACTTTTCAGTTCGTAATATTTAATGCTACAACATCTACGCACTGCAGTCTTCCAGTTTTGCTTAGCTCAATAAACAAAAGAACATCGTTGTGAAATTACATTTGAGAAAATGTCCGGGTGGCTCGTCAGTAAATGTCTTTTCAAATTGGTTGTGTTCTTGCCACGAATGAGCGCTCCGCGTGCTTTACGCTTTGTTTTGTTTTGTTCGTTGTCAAACGTGAAGTGAGCTGTGGACATTTTGTCGCTCTTTTAGACATCACCTCTTCGAATGCCGTCTTCCCGGGAGCTCATTTAAAAACTGAAAACCTTCACTTCACGTCTCAATAAGTCAGGCTCGGATTGGTTCTCTTCTCTCATGCAGTCTGTTCCGTTTTGCCGGTTCTTTTGTTGATTCCTCGCATCTCTCCCGTCTGCTGATTTGATTTTCGTCACAGTCTATTTTCGTCTCGTCCTTTATTCGTTGACGATAATGTCAATCAATTTAGTCATAGTTTTAGTCTCCATCAGTGCCTTCTATTTTAGTTTTCGTTTCGTTTTCGTCCGCAAAAATATATTCGTGACGAAAATAATGACGAAAATATTTAGTCAACGAAATTAACACTGGTACATACATAACTTCACTTTGTAATATACCTGCCTACAATTGTCATTTGTATATTGTCATTCACTGTCTACATATTTGTATTTTTTATTCTTTTATTATGTGTTTTATGTTCTGTCGCTGTCATTCTGTTGTACTGCGGAGCTTCTGTCACGAAAACAAATTCCTCGTATGTGTAAACATTCCTGGCAATAAAGCTCATTCTGATTCTGATTCTGAGGTTAAGAACTTTGAGTCGCTGGCTGGAACGAGGCCGGGAGCCGACACCAATGGAAAGACAAGCTCAAGACGAGACGGGCCGTAAGTTGCTGGGGCAGTGGATGAAACTCCGAATACGAGATGGAGTGATGTGTAGGACCATCAAAGATCCAGGGTCGGGTGATGAGAGCTTCCAGATTGTGGTACCCGAAAGCCAGGTGAAAGCCTTGATAACTGCATATCACGACCAGTTGGGACACCAAGGGCAGGAAAGGACTGTGTCTTTGTTATGAGACATTTCTACTGGCCCGGGCTGGAAACATCCGTGAGTATGTTTATTCGGGCATGCCCCCGCTGCACTTTATTCAAGTCCAGGAGAGAGCCACGGGCACCGATGGTCCCAATAAAAGCCAGGGCTCCCCTTCACATCGTGGCTATGGACTTTTTGACGTTGGGCAGACCTATGGATCAGTACCAAAACATCCTTGTGGTCACTGACTTATTCACCAAGTACTCCTGGGCTATCCCCACGTTAGACCAAACGGTGAACACTACCGCCACCGCATTGTGGAGGGCCGTCTTCCAGCCGTTTGGATGTCCTGAATTCCTGCACTCAGACCAAGGGCCCAACTTTGAGTCTCGGGTCATAAAAGAGCTGTGTAAGTTGTACGGGTGTACAAAGACCCACACCACGTCCTACCACCCCCAAGGAAATGGGGGGTGCGAACGATTCAACCAGACCCTACTGGGCCTATTGGGCACCTTAGACCAGGAACAGCAGGGCGAGTGGGTGAGTGCCCTACCGGCTTTGATCCAAGCTTACAATAACAGTGTACATAGTACCACAGGGTATGCCCCAACCTATTTGATGTTCGGCAGGCATGTGCGACTGCCGGTAGACTTGCTGCTGGGGGCGGCCGTGGTCGTAGAGGAGCTGAGTTTGACAGAGTGGGTGGACCGCCACCATCAACGTCTCCATTATGCTTATGGGCAAGTGTCGATACGGATATGAGTGGCTGCAGAAAAAGCAAGAGGCTGTACGATCAGACGGAAGCCCCCTTACTCCCGGGAGAGCAAGTTTTTGTGCGAGACAACCGACGGCAAGGTAAAGGCAAATTGAGTGACCGACTGTGATCTGTCTTGGCCTGGAGCAATAAATGTCATGAGTCTTGTCTTGTGTTTGCCTGTCCGTCTGTGTCTGTGTCTGTGTTTCAGGAAGAAGCAGTGAATTTGCCTAGAATATCAAAATCAACTGCGGGTGGCAGATCCTTTTCCTATTTGGCACCTAAACTCTGGAATAACCTACCTAACATTGTTCGGGAAGCAGACACACTCTTGCAGTTTAAATCTAGATTACGGGGAAGTCTTGGCCTAGTGGTTAGAGAGTCGGACTCGCAATCGAGCCGAGTTCGAGTCTCGGGCTGGCAGGAATTGTGGGTGGGGGGAGTGCATGTACAGTGCTCTGTCAATGCCCTTGAGCAAGGCACCGAACCCCCAACTGCTCCCCGGGTGCCGCAGCATAAATGGCTGCCCACTGCTCCAGGTGTGTGTTCACAGTGTGTGTGTGTGTTGACTGCTATGTGTGTGTGCAATTCGGATGGGTTAAATGCAGAGCACAAATTCTGAGTATGGTCACCGTACTTGGCTGAATGTCACGTCACTTTCACTTAGATTAAAGACCCATCTCTTTAACCTGGCTTACACATAACATACTAAAATGTTTTTAATATCCAAATGCGTTAAAGGATTTTTAGGCTGCATTAATTAGGTAAACCGGAACGGGGAACACTGCCCATAACACCAGATATACTTGTTACATTATTAGAATCTCGAATCTCCCTTTTCTGTCCAAGATACTAGAAAAGGTGGTATCCTCACAATTATATTCCTTCTTAGAGAAAAATGGTATATGTGAGGATTTCCAGTCAGGATTTAGACCGTATCATAGTACTGAAACTGCTCTCCTTAGAGTTACAAATGATCTGCTCTTATCATCTGATCGTGGGTGTATCTCTCTATTAGTTTTATTGGATCTTAGTGCTGCGTTTGACACAATTGACCACAACATTCTTTTGCATAGACTTGAACACTTTGTTGGCATCAGTGGAAGTGCATTAGCATGGTTTAAATCGTACTTATATGACCGCCATCAGTTCGTAGCAGTGAATGAAGATGTATCATATCGATCACAAGTGCAGTATGGAGTACCTCAAGGCTCAGTTCTAGGGCCGCTACTCTTCACGCTTTATATGTTACCCTTGGGAGATATCATCAGGAAACATGGTGTTAGCTTTCACTGTTATGCTGATGATACGCAGCTCTATATTTCCTCGCAGCCCGGTGAAACACACCAATTTGAAAAACTAATGGAATGCATAGTCGATATAAAAAATTGGATGACGAGTAATTTCTTACTGCTAAATTCAGAAAAAACAGAGGTGTTAATCATAGGGCCTAAAAACTCTACTTGTAATAACCTAGAACACTGTCTAAGACTTGATGGTTGCTCTGTCAATTCTTCGTCATCAGTTAGGAACCTAGGTGTGCTACTTGATCGCAATCTTTCCTTAGAAAGCCACGTTTCTAGCATTTGTAAAACTGCATTTTTCCATCTCAAAAATATATCTAAATTACGGCCTATGCTCTCAATGTCAAATGCAGAAATGTTAATCCATGCATTTATGACTTCAAGGTTAGACTATTGTAATGCTTTATTGGGTGGTTGTTCTGCACGCTTGGTAAACAAACTACAGCTAGTCCAAAATGCAGCAGCAAGAGTTCTTACTAGAACCAGGAAGTATGACCATATTAGCCCGGTCCTGTCCACACTGCACTGGCTCCCTATCAAACATCGTATAGATTTTAAAATATTGCTTATTACTTATAAAGCCCTGAATGGTTTAGCACCTCAGTATTTGAATGAGCTCCTTTTACATTATACTCCTCTACGTCCGCTACGTTCTCAAAACTCAGGCAATTTGATAATACCTAGAATATCAAAATCAACTGCGGGCGGCAGATCCTTTTCCTATTTGGCGCCTAAACTCTGGAATAACCTACCTAACATTGTTCGGGAGGCAGACACACTCTTGCAGTTTAAATCTAGATTAAAGACCCATCTCTTTAACCTGGCATACACATAACATACTAATATGCTTTTAATATCCAAATCCGTTAAAGGATTTTTAGGCTGCATTAATTAGGTAAACTGGAACCGGAACACTTCACATAACACCGTACTTTCTACATCATTAGAAGAATGGCATCTACGCTAATATTTGTCTGTTTCTCTCTTGTTCCGAGGTCACCGTGGCCACCAGATCCAGTCTGTGTCCAGATCAGAGGGTCACTGCAGTCACCCGGATCCAGTACGTATCCAGACCAGATGGTGTATCAGCACCTAGAAAGGACCTCTACTGCCCTGAAAGACAGCGGAGACCAGGACAACTAGAGCCCCAGATACAGATCCCCTGTAAAGACCTTGTCTCAGAGGAGCACCAGGACAAGACCACAGGAAACAGATGATTCTTCTGCACAATCTGACTTTGCTGCAGCCTGGAATTGAACTACTGGTTTCGTCTGGTCAGAGGAGAACTGGCCCCCCAACTGAGCCTGGTTTCTCCCAAGGTTTTTTTCTCCATTCTGTCACCGATGGAGTTTCGGTTCCTTGCCGCTGTCGCCTCTGGCTTGCTTAGTTGGGGTCACTTCATCTACAGCGATATCATTGACTTGATTGCAAATTAAAACAGATACTATTTCAACTGAACAGAGATTACATAACTGAATTCAATGATGAACTGCCTTTAACTATCATTTTGCATTATTGAGACACTGTTTTCCAAATGAATGTTGTTCAGTGCTTTGGCGCAATGTATTTTGTTTAAAGCACTATATAAATAAAGGTGATTGATTGATTGATTAGAAAAATAGCATCTACGCTAATATTAGTCTGTTTCTCTCTTATTCCGAGGTCATTGTAGCCACCAGATCCAGTCTGTATCCAGATCAGAGGGTCACTGCAGTCACCTGGATCCAGTACGTATCCAGACCAGATGGTGTATCAGCACCTAGAAAGGACCTCTACATCCCTGAAAGACAGCGGAGACCAGGACAACTAGAGCCCCAGATACAGATCCCCTGTAAAGACCTTGTCTCATAGGACCACTAGGACAAGACCACAGGAAACAGATGATTCTTCTGCACAATCTGACTTTGCTGCAGCCTGGAATTGAACTACTGGTTTTGTCTGGTCAGAGGAGAACTGGTCCCCCCAACTGAGCCTGGTTTCTCCCAAGCTCTTTTCTCCATTCTGGCACCGATGGAGTTTCGGTTCCTTGCTGCTGTCACCTCTGGCTTGCTAAGTTGGGGTCACTTCATCTACAGCAATATCGTTGACTTGATTGCAAATAAATGCACAGACACTATTTAAACTGAACAGAGATGACATCACTGAATTCAATGATGAACTGCCTTTAACTATCATTTTGCATTATTCACACACTCTTTTCCTAATGAATGTTGTTCAGTTGCTTTGACACAATGTTTTGTTTAACCTCTTTAGTTAGGAAGGTAAGGGTCCACTGAACAACATCTCATGAAGCACGTTTAGTCCAACGAAGCAATAACGTTGTAATATGGATCATAATTCCTTTGTTTACATTTCATTTCTTCAGTGACAGATTTGTTTGCGTCCGTTATGGAATAACTCACTGTCGGAAACTGCGTCTTAGTAGTAAAAACACAGCATGGTTTTGCAGTGTACAGTGTCACAAACAGAATTAGGGTGATCCACCGGAAAAAATAATGAATGAAAGATAGGCGAAATATAGTATATTTGAAATTGGCGCTACCTCATGACGCGCTCTGACGCACCTTTCAGCTGATGGAGGTGGAACTTACAGCGATCGCCTTTTCCTTTGTTTGTTGTATTTTTAAACAGTTTTTATATATGTGAGAGTCTGTTTTATTTTGAATGTGAATGTATCTGCATGATTACCATCTGTTTGAGTGCAAATCGGCCCAAATCAGCTCGCTATTACTGTATGATCACAGCTATCAAAGTGAACGCGTCTATATGAATAGAGAGAGTGGATTATTTACTATATGGCACATTTGTGTTATTACTATCTGTATTAAGTGGCCATCAGCACATCAGCACATATTTGCATCGTAATCCATTGTAAATTATGCATTGCTAGCAATCTCAGGATGTTCTGTAATTGGCAAACAAAGTTAAAACTTTTTTTTAAATTCTTGTTATTCTTACTCATTATTCTTATTGTATTTTTCTAGTGCTCAAATAAATCACTTATATGATGTCTAAGTTTCTGTCTAGTGTTTTATAATTGAAAAAAAACTATGCAGTGGTATGTTTACTGACTAAATAGTTTGTAGAAGCCTTCAATACTATTGGGAAATATGTTTTCTTATATTTGGGGGGTGGGGAATGTAGACATAGTCTCATAGTCATAGTCTCATAATAATATGAGTCAAATTTTTCATGAAATGGCTTTCAACCCATTACTTTTCTAGATTGCTCCAGGACTCATTTCATGTATTTTTATATCAAATAAAAAAATATTTAAGAGTGGTAAAAAAAATGTAAGGCACTTCAGTGTCTCTAACTTTTAATATTTTTGAGCATTATCAAATCTGGTTGATAAAAAGTAAAGCCCAATGGGTTTCCTTTCTAAAGACACCACAATTATGTTTGTAACACACTGAAGTAGGAAACTATTACAATTATAAGTTAGTTAGAGCACTTTCAGCTGTGAGTCCCATAATGGGGGGTGCTGGCTAACAGGTTAAAGTGCTATATAAAAAAGGTGACTTGACTTAACGTGCACGCGGAGTATCTCGACCTGAAGGAAGTGTTCAGTAAGTCTCTTGCTGCTTCTCTTCCTCCATATCGTCATTATGACTATGCCATGGATTTACTGTCAGGTAAGTCTCCGCCTAAAGACAAATTATATTTGCTTTCTTTTCCGGAAAGGGAGGCTAAGGAGAAATATATTTCTGATTCTCTAGCTACAGGGTTCATCCTTCCTTCCTCTTCTCCAGCGGGGGAGGGGGTCTTTTTTGTGGGGAAGAAGGATGGATATCTGTGACCTTCTATTGATTACCAGGGACTGAACAGCATCACTGTATGGAATACTTATCCTTTGCTGTTGATGTCTTCAGCCTTCAAGAGGTTGCAGGGAGTGTCGATCTTCACGAAATTGGATTAATGTAATGGTTATCATTTGGTCCGTATTAGGGAGGGTGATGAATGAAAGACCGCTTTTAACACCCCCAGGGGGCACTTTAAATATTTGGTCATGCCTTTCGGTTTGTACAACTCCCCAGCGGTCTTCCAGGCATTCGTCAACAACGTGCTGCGAGATATGGTCGATCAGTTCATATATGTCTATCTGAATGACATATTGATTTTTTCCCTCTTCTCTCCAGGAACAAGTGCAGCACATCTGAAGAGTGCTTGAGAGATTGCTAGAGAATGGGCTTTGTGTCAAGGTGGAGAACTGTGTTTTTCATTCACAGTCTGTTCCTTTTATGGGGTACATTGTTTCGACTGAGGGAATGTGTATGGATCCTGAGAAGGATAAAGCTGTGGTTTGCAACTTCAGCCAACTAGCCACACCTCTGACCACCTTGACCTCCCCCAGAACTACGTTCAGGTGGTCAGACACAGCTGAATCTGTGTTTGCCAAACTGAAAGGTTGCTTTGATTCAACCCCCATCTTAATTACCCCTGAGCTATCACGTCAGTTTGTGGTGGAGGTTGACGCATCTGACGTGGGGTTAGGTGCAGTGTTATCCCAACGTTCTCCCACAGACAACTATATGCACCCTTGCACATTTTTGTCCCATCAGTTATCTCCTGCTGAATGTAATTATGACATTTGTAACAGAGAGTTGTTGGCAGTCAAGTTAGCATTGGAGGAATGGCACCACTGGTTAGAAGGCTCGGGGGTACCTTTAATAGTATGGACTGATCACAAGAATCTGAAACACATTAGAACCACCAACTCCAGGCAGGCTCGGTGAGCACTTTTTTTGGTCGTTTTGATTTTACTCTCTTGTTTTTCGACCGAGTTCCAAAAACATGAAACCTGATTCTTTATCGTGCATTTTTGACCATTCTGAACACCCGTCTACTCCAGAGTGTATTTTACCCGAGACCCTATTTACTAGCTAGGACCACGCCACAAACCAGCTATGCAACTGGGAAAGAGTAGAAAGAGGATGAAGGGGTCGAGGGAATGGGATGATGGTCAGGTTGATCAGGGCATCTTGAATTGATGGCTCAGGGAGACTCAGGGTTGGGGGTACCGTCTCTAGCGTATATTTAGGGCAGACAATGCGGACCCCCTGATACAACCTGAGATACCACTGTGGTGGTGGTGGTGGTGATAGCTGCAGATTTAATAATGGTATTTGGGCAGAAGTAACAACATTATGACACGGTGCTTGTCAGATTAGTTAGATAATTAGAAACACAGGGCCATATTCCTGTAAACAGCTGAAGTTAGGGTGGAAAAAAGGATGTTGGGATGAAAGGATGTTTGTGAGTGGGGCGTGTTGCAAGATGCAGGGAGGGAGGGAGGGAGGTTGGGAGGTTGGGCGGTAGAGAATGAAAAGAAGATTTAAATAGAATTGGAGGTTGAAGGGAGACTGGCTGGTCTGCATGAGCGAAGACTAAAGAATACAGAAGAGGTGTCACTCCTTTAGTTTTGGGTGGCGTGAGGGATGGTGAATGGGCATCTGGAATTTAGAAGTAGCTGTAGAAAATTGTTAGAAAACATGGAGCCGTATTTCTGATAGTTTCTATTACTTATTAAGCCATACCAGCATATGAGGCTATATGTCATGGCGAAATCAGTTAATACATAAAATCAATCCGTGCACAAGTCTTTAATACATACGAGTCAAGGGGGTAACAATTTAGACTGTTCAATTTGACCAGCCTGCATGTCTTTGGGCTGTGAGCCATATTGCTTTAATCAGCTGAAAGGAAAGGTATAGGAATGGATGTTGGTATGAAAGGATGTTTGTGAGAGGAGTTATGAACAAAATGTGAGCATAGAGAAGAGAGATCGATTGAATGAGAGTAGGTGTAATTACGACTTGCCTGCCGCTAGGGGGTGCTGTGGTTTGATGCGGGAGCGGGAATTCAGTTTCGGCGTTCACCGCGCTAATGAAGATGACAAATTAGGCCCGCGGATCTCACTGACGGAACACTCTGAAAGAGACTGTGATCAGAATGATGAGAGGTGATCATCGAGTGTCGTCAGTGACGATGAATCAAACAGCGCGCCGTTCAGACCAGGCAAGTACACCTGACCTTCGAGAGAAAGAGACTAACAGAGCGGTATGAGTTGGCCCGGTATATATGGAGGTTTGGAAGTCAGGTGATTGTTTGAGGTGTGGCCCTGCTCCCGAACTTTAGTTAACCTCACTTAACTCCATGTTGTCTCCACACTCACATGGGAGGTTGAATTGAAGGTCTAGACGGCCTTTGAAGGGGTAACACCTCTGCCCGGTTGCCCACTTTGTTCCAATGTGGCTTGTCCTCCACGAGTTAATAGTACAAAATATTTGGTCAAGAAATGATTCTGGTGGCCGCTTATGGCTTGCAACATTCACACTTTTGTTTTGGCTTGCTCGGTTTGTGCCACTGGTAAGACTTCGAATCGATCCCCAGATGGGTTATTTCAATTGCTGCAAGTCCCTTCGAGACCCTGGTCCCATACTGCGCTAGATTTTATTACCGGCCTCCCGCCATCCCAGGGCAACATGGTAGTTTTGAACATGGTGGACCGGTTCACGAAGGCAGCCCACTTTATTCCCTTGCCCAAATTACCCTCAGCCAAGGAGACAGCATTGGCTGTCGTAGATTGCGTCATTTGCTTACATGGGATCCCAACAGACGTGTTTTCCTACAGGGGACACCAGTTTGTGATCAAGTTTTGTAGATTGCTGGGAGCGACTGTCAGTCTGTCCTCGGGGTTTCATCCCCAGAGCAATGGTCAAACCGAGAGAGCCAACCATGATTTGGAAAGGGTGTCGCAATGTTTGGTCTCCAATAATCCTTCCTCATGGAGCCAACAACTGACAATGGTGGAGTACGCCCACAATACATTACCAGTGTCATCGACGGGCCTATCACCGTTCGAGTGTAGTTTAGGGTACCAGCCACCTATTTTTCACAGTCTAATCTGAAGTCACGGTCCCCTCCATTCACGCCTTTGTCCAGAAGTGTCGTCGCACATTGACTAGAGCCAGCAAGACTCTACTCCAAGTGGGGCCGCGCACCAAGGCTAAAGCTGATCACCACAGGTCCAAGGCTTGCCCCAGTACTTATATATATTTGCCAATAAATAGTTACTTGCATTTTGCTTCCTGTCTTCCATCCCTGACACCGAGAGCATGAATGTATGTGCCAGCTTCCATTTCCACCATTTATTATCAATCAGACAACCCATTGTAAAAAGTGGCACTGGTGTATAATCATTTCTATGTAATACCTTATACTGGATAAATTTACCTCTTGCTTATTTTAAATACCTTCCACTGTAGGAAAAATGCAGTTCTATGTGGCATTATCTATGTCATTATTAATGTCTCTTTGCCAAATCAATTTCAAGTTTTCACAGTTCTTATCACCAATCCTTAAACTGAGCTGATAACATTTAGATGATTTTTGAAGGGTCTAGGTAGTTCCCAATTTTTTCTAAAACATTCTTATCTTGTCCAATAGAAATCCTTGCCACCCAGCAGTTTCTAATCTGTAAAAATTTCCAGAAATGATCCTGACTTTCTAAATGACATTTTTATTTTAAATTAGTATAAGATAAAAGCTTATCATCATTAAATAAATGCTTTAGAATATGTATACCATTTCTAAACCATTGTCCCCAAAACAGATTTTTTTCCTTACCTTAACCCTCTGGAGTCTAAGGCCGGGTTCACACCGCAAGCTGCAGCAGAGCAGAAGCAGCGCGTATTTTTTTCGGTGCCTATGTTAACAGATGAGAGCGTTCACACCGCACGCAGAAGCTGCGCGGCAGAGCGTTGCAGAAGCAGAGCAGAAGCAGCAGTGCCGCGATCGTTTCGGCGCTGGGTCTATTTTTGCAGCGCTGCTGACGCTCAGTTAAAGTGAAAGTACACCTTTGATGGACAAAATAAATATGATTACACACAAAAAGTGCTCTAACTGCACAAAAAAAGCACATCTAGGGTGTTTTAACAAGAACTAGAGTATGTTACGAAAAGGAAATTAATATAAAAAAAATATGTATAGAAGATAAAGTGACCATGGCCAAAATGATCATGATCATGGCCAAAATACACATGTACTTAAACGAAAATTTGCCCAAAATTTGCATTAATGATATCTACTGTGTTCTTAGCAAATTACATAAAAAATGTATGATATTTAAAACCACATATTTTTCTATTTTTTATTATAATTTTATTTTTAATATTTTTTTTTTTTTTACAAAATCTGTTAAAGTACTTACAGTTCTATCCAAAAATAGACTTTTTTGCCGAAATACAAAAACAACTTTAAATAATTTATATTGCTAGCTTAGCCTTGGAGATTTATTTATTATTAGTAGTTGTCCTATTCTTTTAACTAGGCCTATGTATTGGCAGAAGAACGGATGTCGTGCTAACAATCATAAACAACAGCACGTGGTGTCACAGGCGGTGGTCTTCAGAGTGTACCTGGAAAGACAATAATGGACGACACTCGTCTCATTGTGGAAGTTGAGAAATATCAAGTTCTTTATGATCCACACAATGTTCTTTATAAAGACTTGCAGGAGAAGGAAAAAGCATGGGATGAAGTTGCAGCGGCTCTTATTGCAGATGGTAATTAATTTTATAGTGTTTTTGACGCTTTCGCTGGCACACGAGCAAACAACTCAATATTTGATTCAAAATTGATTCAATTGGAACCATTTATTTACAATTTCTAAATTACACATAAGCACACAAATAACAAAAGCAGGTGATACATGCATATATAATAAACAAGTAAATGCTGATTTCAAGATGAGCAGGAAGTCAAGGCTGTGAACCATTTACAATACACATAATTTAAAACCGTTTATTAAATTGGTTTTCAGGGTGTTTTTTGGTAAATTTGATTGCAAACAAACCCAGTGACAAGATGGTAATATGCACCATGTTCTCTCCTACGTCAGTTAATGGGATGAACCCAAAGTCTGGGTCTTTTTAGTCTCCTTAATAACAAATATAGCGCGATGGCCTTTCTTCTATCAACAACACGTACTGCACGGAAAACAAAGACAGCAAAACAAATATCCAACAAAAGTAACAATTAAATTATTAATTAAAAAAGCTTCTTGCCTAGTCTTTTTATTTAAATGTATTTTAAATGGGAAATAAAGCAATGCGAACGTACCCATTATAGAGCACTCTGACCAAAATCTGCTGTTCAGTTGCGCGCTGCCTCCGCTGCCGGTGTGAAAGCAAAATAGGCGCGCGCTGCTTCTGCTCTGCCTACCTGCTGCTAACGCGCTGCTTCTGCTCTGCTGAAACTTGCGGTGTGAACCCGGCCTAAGGGTATTTTTGGGGCCTTGAGAAGTTTTGTCATGCCCTGACATTTGTGCTTTTTTCAGTTTCTTATAAATATCTAAATGGGTAAAGTCTAATATCACTGTAATCAGCACAAACTGGGCTATAATAATATGTGAAATGCATGCATGTACATGATTGTATTTTTGAGAAAAAAAATGTTATGCATGGTTAGTGAAAAACTAAAAATGTTAAATCACTTGAATAAGGCAATAAAACACATACATAAAATTGGTTGCCGGAGAAGTTGAGAACTGGAGCTTGTAGCCTAGAATTTTTCTTTCTGAATGATGTGAAAATCATCTTGTTTACTCACTCACAGAAAACAATATATTGATTTAAATTTTCTAAAACACTTTTTGTTGGTAAAAGTCATATGCGAGTAGGCGTCAACTATCATGAATATCATTGTGATTTACACCTGAGAAGACAAAGGCCTGCATAATGAGCTGCATAATGAGCCTCTCATTCAACTGTTTCACTCTGAGGGCAAATTTTTTGGCATCCTTTCTCTAGTCACACAATCCTTCAGAAATCCTTTTAACAATCTTATTTTCTACCAAATAAACCCCATTTATTATCATTATTATTATTATTATTATTAATGTTGAAAAGAGCTGATAATATTTTTCAGGTTTTTTTTAGGGGGAATAAATCGAAAGAACTGCATTGTTTTTACATTTGTTAGAGTTATCTCTATTTGTCACATTTATATTATTTACATCAAGCTTTTGAATGGTATAGTATTGTATATTGTTATTGAAACTTCATAATGTTTCACTTGATTATACGTTTAGTCAGGAATTATAGTTTGGAAAAAGTCTTTGGAAAAAGTCTAACTAGTAAAATGTTTACACGTTATGTGAAAACTAGTACAAATAAATAAAAAGAGACTTACTCATGTTTATGATCTCTGCTGAATAAAGCGCTTCATTCTTTTTTCTGAGGAAATCCATTTCTCAAATCCTCAACCACATCACATCTTTTTGGGGTGAATTATGTCTTATTCCTCTCATCGCGAAGCAAACAGTAAAATAAAATAAAAACTTGAAGAACAGTCTGGCTGCTCTTTCTTCTGTGTGGGAGTATTCAAGCCGCGCGCTTCAGTTTGAATCTGAATAGCGCGTTAAGCGCGGGGGCGTGGTCACATTAGATATAATGAGCGGAGATATGAAAAACAGACATTGCGTTGTTTTCATATGGATTACTTTATCTCAGAATATTTGTTTTCGGCAGCACTTGTTTAGTTTAAAAGTAGACATTCCAGGCTTTCTATAGATATCTCTCTCATGTCTCTTCGTTGAGTATTCACGGAGTTACAGTTCATTTTAATGAAATGTTTGTACATGACGATCAGCGGAGATAAAGACTGTAGACAGCGCACCTTGTTTGTTATCTTTATTTTATAAGTGCGCAAAGGTTTTTTGTTATTATGTCTGTATCCAAAAAAAACTAGACCCTTTACAGATTCGATAGATGTATTGCTCTTATCTGTACGATTAAAACTGAGAGTGTAATTTAAGTTCTTTTCAGGGTTATCAGGTGAAAATGACTCAAAACGCATATATGCGTTAATCGACTCGAAAGGGTTAACCTAGGAATTATTCCGTATTGATGAGTAATGCTGAAAAATGTCAGAAATTGTACATTTTCTGTGGACAGTTATCCAAACCTCTTTAGAATGAAGAAATAATGGGTTGGTCATATGATGCAGTAAGTATGCTCTCGATGGCGCCACACACGGCTACTTCAGTGCTTGGCTCTCCAGTGTTTCTACTGTTTTTGTTAGTTTTTCCTGTTTTTTTGTTTAACAAACATGATCAGTTTCAAGAAAAAAAAAAAATAAATGAATAAAAAAAAAAAAGTGGGAAGTCGTGGCCTAATGGTTAGAGCGTCAGACTCCCAATCGAAGGGTTGTGAGTTCGAGTCTCGGGCCGGACGGAATTGTGGGTGGGGGTAGTGCATGAACAGCTCTTTCTCCACCTTCAATACCACGACTTAGGTGCCCTTGAGCAAGGCATCGAATCCCCAACTGCTCCCCGGGCGCCGCAGCATAAATGGCTGCCCACTGCTCCGGGTGTGTGCTCACAGTGTGTGTGTGTGTGTTCACTGCTCTGTGTGTGTGCATTTCGGATGGGTTAAATGCAGAGCACAAATTCTGAGTATGGGTCACCATACTTGGCTGAATGAATGTCACTTTCACTTCACTTCATCAGGGATGAACTGCTGAATATTTGGCAGAACACACCACAAGATCTTTTACAGGATTTTGATTATTCAGACACCTTACTGAACGTTGTTGTTGGAGGAGCAGTGGCACTGATCAAATGCTACAGGACATGCAGACGGGGAAAGGAAATGGGAGCGCTTGTCAGACTCAGGAAGTGCAGATTTTGAATCCATCTGGCAAATCTACCCAACAAAATGGACAAACTATTTTTTCTCTCTCGGGCAAATAAGAATTTCTCACCCTATGCTGCTCCTTGTTTCACGGAAACCTGCCTGAATGACGCCATACCAGACAGCAGGCTCCACCTGCCAGAATTTCAGCTGTTTAGAGCAGAATGCGATGTAGAATCAACAGGGAAATGCGACGGGACATGCTTTTACATAAATAAACGGTGGTGTACAGATGTTACTGTGTTAAAGATGATGTACTGTTTAGATCTAGAATTGCTGTTTTTCAACTGCAAGACCTTCTGTTCATTGTGGGAGTTTCACTTGTTCATTCTGGTGAGGGTTTACATTTCTCCACAAGCGCATGTGAGCTCAGCTTTAGAGAAACTCACTGATCAGATCACAGAGACAGAACAACACCCTGAGTCAATTTTAATTATTATTGGGGACTTTAATAAAACCAATCTCTCCTGTGAACCAAAATACAGACAGCATGTTACATGTCTCACCAGAGACAGTAAAATATTGGATCACTGTTACACCACAATGAAGGAGGCATATCATTCTGTTCCACAAGCAGCTTTGGGGCTGTCTGATCACTGTCTGATTCATCATATGCTGACCTACAAGCAGAAACTTAAATCTGATAAACCTGTAGTAAGGACTGTGAAGAGATGGACCAGCGAAACAGAGCAGGATTTACAAGCTTGTTTTGACCTCACTGATTGGAGCAACTTGCTAACAACCTGAATGAGTTTTATTGTAGATTTGAAACCTCCAACCCCCATTCTGACCATCTCCCTACACAATGGTTAACACCTCCTGCAATCCCCCTCTCCACCCCTGCTGCTTTTCAAATCTGTGAAGATGATGTGCGCCAGCCAGGTCTTCAGGAAGAAGAAAAGCACCAGGCCCAGATGGTGTTACACCAGCCTGTCTGAAAACCTGTGCTGACCAGCTGGCCCCCCTCTTTTTGCTAATCTTCAACATATTTCTGGAGTTGTATGAAGTACCGTCCTGCTTCAAACGCTCCACCATCATCCCCATTCCAAAGAAACCCAAGATAACAGGACTTTACGACTACAGACCTGTTGCTCTAATGTCTGTTGTCATGAAGTCATTTGAAAAACTGGTTCTGGCTTATCTGAAGGACACCACTGGACCTTTCTGGACCGCATGCAGTTTGCTTACCAAGCAAAAAGGTCCGTGTATAATGGATTGCAATTCATCCTGCAACATCTGGACAAAACAGGGAATTATGTAAGGATCCTATTTGTGGACTTTAGTTCGGGTTTCAACACCCTCCAGACCAAACTGACCCAGCTCTATGTTCCTAGTTCTATCGGTCAGTGGATCACCAGCTTTCTGACAGATAGGCAACAGTTAGTGGACTGGGGAAATTCATGTCAAATGGCTGCTCCACCAAAACTGGTGCCCCACAGGGATGTGTTCTTTCCCCACAGCTCTTCTCTCTGTACACCAACGACTGCACCTCTAAAGACCCTTCTGTCAAGCTCCTGAAGTTTGCAGATGACACTACAGTCATCCGCCTCATCCAGGACAGCAATGAGTCTGCTTACAGACAAGAGGTTGAGCAGCTGGCTGTCTGGTTTTAACAACCTGGAGCTGAACTTGCTCAAAACAGTGGAGATGATCATGGACTTCAGAAGAAACCCCCTGCACTCCCCCCAATCACCATCATGAACAGCACTGTGGCTGCTGTGAAGTTATTCAGATTCCTGGGAACCACCATTTCTCAGGACCTGAAGTGGGACAATAACACTGACTCCATTGTGAAAAAGGCCCAATAAAGTTTGTACTTCCTTCGCCAGCTGAGGAAGTTTAACCTGCCACAGGTGATGCTGAAACAATTCTACGCTCGTGTCACTGAGTCTGTCTTGTGTACTTCAATAACTGTCTGGTTTGGTTCAGCTACAAAATCAGACATCAGAAGACTACAGAGATCGGTTCGGACTCCTGAAAGGATTATTGGTACTGCCCTGCCCACCCTTCAAGAACTGTATACATCCAGAGTGAGGAAAAGGGCTCAGAAAGTCCCTCTGCATCCCTCACATCCAAGTTGCCCCATCTTTGAACTTTTTTCATATGCCTGGCGCTTCAGAGCCGCAAATTCCAGCAAAGTCAGGCACAAGAACAGTTTCTTCCCCCAGGCAATCTACCTCAGGAACAGTTGAATGTTCCCTACTTATGCAATAAAAACATGCAATATCCTTATATTTTTGTTACACCTCCATCCTAGTACATCCCTGCATCTTACTCAATCTTATTTCATTGTCATTTATAGCACAATTGTTTATACACTTATTTATACACTTTTTGTCTCTGTGTTGTTGTCTCTGTGTACTGGAAGCTTATTTCATTAAAACATATTCTTTGTATGTGCAAGCATACTTGGCAATAAAGCTCTTTCTGATTCTAAAATTCCCTTCTGAGATTTGTGAAAAAGCCTCTATTGGCTGAAAAGGGTAAGTTGCCTGTGACAAGTGGGGCAGGGCCGAGAGCCGTGGGAACAGTGCAAGGCCGGTGGAGTGATTTGGAAAAGAGCGACACCTGTGCTACTCACCGGTCTGAAGTCCCACGGAGGAGATTGGAAGGATAAAAGAGGAGATACATACCTGCAATACAGATAAGTAACCTGTGATGTTCGACTTCGCCAGTCGGAGATCACTAAAAATAACTTTAAAGAGGTGTGTGAACTTGCAAGCACGATGTCAGACACTGTAATATGCTCTGGTCCCCTCCCTGCTTACCGTGGTGACGAGATGCATAGCAGATTGTCATCACTCAATGGCTGGATGTTTAAGTGGTGCCCACAGAATAACATAGGTTTCATAGACAATTGGACAAGCTTTTGGGGCAGACCTGACCTGTTTAAAAGAGATGGTCTTCATCCCTCCTGGGGTGGCGCCACTCTTCTGTCTAGAAATATGGCAAATAGTCTTAGTGTTTATACTTGACTAACTGGGGCCCAGGTCAGGAAGCAGACAGACTGGCTAAACCGACCGTCTGCTAGCTGCCTCCCGTCACAGAGGTCAGTTAATTCTCAGCACATAGAGACTCTTTCACCTAGATATCACACTATAGAGACTGTGTCTGTTCCCCGAACTAGAAAATACAAAAAACGTCCAAACCAAGTTAAGGTTAACAATTTAATTGAGGTTCAACAAATAAAAAACAAATGCAATATGGATAAACAAATGATAAAGATTGGCTTATTGAATATCAGATCCATTTCTACGAAAACACTTTTTGTAAATAATATGATAACTGATCATAATATAGATGTGCTCTGCTTGACAGAAACCTGGCTAAAACCTGATGATTACATTATTTTAAATGAGTCCACCCCCCAAGATTATTGTTATAAACACGAGCCGCGTCTAAAAGGCAAAGGGGGAGGAGTTGCTTCAATTTATAATAACGTTTTCAGGATTTCTCAGAGGGCAGGCTTCAAGTATAACTCGTTTGAAGTAATGGTGCTTCATATAACATTATCCAGAGAAACCAATGTTAATGATAAATCCCCTGTTATGTTTGTACTGGCTACTGTATACAGGCCACCAGGGCACCATACAGACTTTATTAAAGAGTTTGGTGATTTTACATCCGAGTTAGTTCTGGCTGCAGATAAAGTCTTAATAGTTGGTGCTTTTAATATCCATGTCGATAATGAAAAAGATGCATTGGGATCAGCATTTATAGACATTCTGAACTCTATTGGTGTTAGACAACACGTTTCAGGACCTACTCATTGTCGAAATCATACTCTAGATTTAATACTGTCACATGGAATTGATGTTGATAGTGTTGAAATTATTCAGCCAAGTGATGATATCTCAGATCATTATTTAGTTCTGTGTAAACTTCATATAGCCAAAATTGTAAATTCTACTTCTTGTTACAAGTATCGAAGAACCATCACTTCTACCACAAAAGACTGCTTTTTAAGTTATCTTCCTGATGTATCCGAATTCCTTAGCATATCCAAAACCTCAGAACAACTTGATGATGTAACAGAAACTATGGACTCTCTCTTTTCTAGCACTTTAAATACAGTTGCTCCTTTACGCTTAAGAAAGGTTAAGGAAAACAGTTTGACACCATGGTATAATGAGCATACTCGCACCCTAAAGAGAGCAGCCCGAAAAATGGAGCGCAGCTGGAGGAAAACAAAACTAGAGGTATTTCGTATTGCTTGGCGGGAAAGTAGCATATCCTACAGAAAAGCATTAAAAACTGCTAGATCTGATTACTTTTCTTCTCTTTTAGAAGAAAACAAACATAACCCCAGGTATTTATTCAATACAGTGGCTAAATTAACGAAAAATAAAGCCTCAACAAGTGTTGACATTTCCCAACACCACAGCAGTAATGACTTTATGAACTACTTTACTTCTAAAATCGATACTATTAGAGATAAAATTGCAACCATTCAGCCGTCAGCTACAGTTTCGCATCAGACAGTGCACTATAGACCCCCTGAGGAACAGTTCCACTCATTCTCTACTATAGGAGAGGAAGAATTGTATAAACTTGTTAAATCATCTAAACTTACAACATGTATGTTAGACCCTATACCATCTAAGCTCTTAAAAGAGGTGCTTCCAGAAGTCATAGGTCCTCTTCTGACTATTATTAATTCCTCATTGTCATTAGGATATGTCCCCAAAACCTTCAAACTGGCTGTTATTAAGCCTCTCATAAAAAAGCCACAACTTGACCCCAGAGAACTAGTTAATTATAGACCAATCTCGAATCTCCCTTTTCTGTCCAAGATACTAGAAAAGGTGGTATCCTCACAATTATATTCCTTCTTAGAGAAAAATGGTATATGTGAGGATTTCCAGTCAGGATTTAGACCGTATCATAGTACTGAAACTGCTCTCCTTAGAGTTACAAATGATCTGCTCTTATCATCTGATCGTGGGTGTATCTCTCTATTAGTTTTATTGGATCTTAGTGCTGCGTTTGACACAATTGACCACAACATTCTTTTGCATAGACTTGAACACTTTGTTGGCATCAGTGGAAGTGCATTAGCATGGTTTAAATCGTACTTATATGACCGCCATCAGTTCGTAGCAGTGAATGAAGATGTATCATATTGATCACAAGTGCAGTATGGAGTACCTCAAGGCTCAGTTCTAGGGCCGCTACTCTTCACGCTTTATATGTTACCCTTAGGAGATATCATCAGGAAACATGGTGTTAGCTTTCACTGTTATGCTGATGATACGCAGCTCTATATTTCCTCGCAGCCCGGTGAAACACACCAATTTGAAAAACTAATGGAATGCATAGTCGATATAAAAAATTGGATGACGAGTAATTTCTTACTGCTAAATTCAGAAAAAACAGAGGTGTTAATCATAGGGCCTAAAAACTCTACTTGTAATAACCTAGAACACTGTCTAAGACTTGACGGTTGCTCTGTCAATTCTTCGTCATCAGTTAGGAACCTAGGTGTGCTACTTGATCGCAATCTTTCCTTAGAAAGCCACGTTTCTAGCATTTGTAAAACTGCATTTTTCCATCTCAAAAATATATCTAAATTACGGCCTATGCTCTCAATGTCAAATGCAGAAATGTTAATCCATGCATTTATGACTTCAAGGTTAGACTATTGTAATGCTTTATTGGGTGGTTGTTCTGCACGCTTGGTAAACAAACTACAGCTAGTCCAAAATGCAGCAGCAAGAGTTCTTACTAGAACCAGGAAGTATGACCATATTAGCCCGGTCCTGTCCACACTGCACTGGCTCCCTATCAAACATCGTATAGATTTTAAAATATTGCTTATTACTTATAAAGCCCTGAATGGTTTAGCACCTCAGTATTTGAATGAGCTCCTTTTACATTATACTCCTCTACGTCCGCTACGTTCTCAAAACTCAGGCAATTTGGTAATACCTAGAATATCAAAATCAACTGCGGGCGGCAGATCCTTTTCCTATTTGGCACCTAAACTCTGGAATAACCTACCTAACATTGTTCGGGAGGCAGACACACTCTTGCAGTTTAAATCTAGATTAAAGACCCATCTCTTTACATTTACATTTACATTTAATCATTTAGCAGACGCTTTTATCCAAAGCGACTTACAAATGAGAACAATAGAAGCAGTCAGGTCAACAAGAGAACAACAACAGAATACAAGTGCCATGACAAGTCTCAGTTAGTCTAGTATAGAACGCATAGCCAGGTATATATAATTTTTTTTTTTTTTTTTTTTTTTTTTTTTATTAAATGAAAAAAAAAAAAGACAAGAAAAGGAAAAGTACTGGTGTTAGTAGGTTAAGTGCAGGCGAAAAAGATGAGTTTTTAGATGTTTCTTGAAAATGAGTAAAGACTCAGCTGTACGAATTGAGATTGGGAGGTCATTCCACCAGCTGGGCACAGTCCAGGAAAAGGTCCGTGAGAGTGATTTTGAATTTCTTTGGGATGGCACCACAAGGCGTTGTTCACTTGCAGAACGCAAACTTCTTGAGGGCACATAGGATTTAACCAGTGAGTTTAGGTAAGTTGGTGCCGTGCCAGTGGTCGTCTTGTAGGCAAGCATCAGTACCTTGAATTTGATGCGAGCAGCTACTGGTAGCCAGTGTAACCTGATGAGGAGAGGAGTAACATGAGCTTTTATTGGCTCATTGAAGACAACCCTCGCTGCTGCATTCTGGATCATTTGCAGAGGCTTGACAGTACATGCAGGAAGGCCCGCCAAGAGAGCATTACAATAGTCCAGTCTAGAGAGAACAAGAGCTTGGACAAGAAGTTGGGTTGCTTGCTCTGACAGGAAGGGTCTAATCTTCCTAATGTTGTATAAGGCAAACCTGCAGGACCGGGTCGTTGTAGCAATGTGGTCAGTGAAGCTTAATTGATGATCCATCACAACTCCTAGGTTTCTGGCTGTCCTCGAAGGAGTTATGGTTGACGAGCCTAGCTGTATAGAGAAGTTGTGATGAATCAATTGGTTAGCTGGAATCACCAGTAGTTCAGTCTTTGTAAGGTTAAGCTCAAGGTGATGGTCATTCATCCAGCTAGAAATGTCACTCAGACAGGCTGAAATGCGAGCAGCTACCGTCGGGTCATCAGGCTGGAATGAGAAGTAGAGTTGGGTGTCATCAGCATAGCAGTGATAAGAAAAGCCATGCTTCTGAATGACAGATCCTAAAGATGTCATGTAGATGGAGAAGAGAAGTGGTCCAAGTACTGAGCCTTGAGGAACCCCAGTAGCAAGGTGGTGTGACTTTGAAACATCACCCCTCCAAGACACACTGAATGATCTGTCAGAGAGGTAGGACTTAACCCACAGGAGAGCAGTTCCAGAGATTCCCATCTTTCTGAGGGTGGACAGGAGAATCTTGTGATTAACAGTGTCAAAAGCAGCAGACAGGTCCAGTAAGATGAGTACCGAGGATTTTGAAGCTGCTCTTGCTAGTCGCAGGGCTTCAGTAACCGAGAGCAGAGCAGTCTCAGTTGAGTGGCCACTTTTGAAGCCAGATTGGTTGCTGTCCAGGAGGTTGTTCTGTCCAAGGAACATAGAAAGCTGGTTGAACACAGCCCGCTCAAGTGTCTTTGCAATGAATGGAAGCAGGGATACCGGTCTGTAGTTTTCAAGAAGCGCTGGATTTAGAGATGGTTTCTTGAGCAGTGGGCTTACCCGAGCCTGCTTGAATGCTAAGGGAAATGTTCCAGATTGAAGGGAAGAGTTGATAATGTGAGTAAGTGAAGGTATGACTGAAGAAGAGATCGCTTGAAGGAGGTGAGTGGGGATAGGATCAAGTGGACAAGTAGTAGGATGATTGGACATGAGAATTTTGGAGACGTCCATCTCTGAGAGTGGGGAGAAGGAGGATAAAGAGTGTGCATCGGTCATTGTGAAGTTTTCCTCAGTCTGCGGTGTGGAGAAATGGTCACTGATGGATCTTGTCTTATTTGTGAAGAAAGCTGCAAAGTCGTCCGCTGTAAGAGTCGATGGAGGAGGTGGAGGCGGTGGATTAAGAAGAGAAGAGAAAGTCTTGAAGAGTGTCCGAGCATCACAGCAGCTGTTAATTTTGTTGTGGTAGTAGGATGTTTTAGCTGTGAAGACATTTGCAGAGAAGGAAGAGAGGAGAGATTGATACACACTGAGGTCCATAGAGTTTTTTGATTTCTGCCATTTCCTCTCTGCAGCCCTGAGTTTAGAGCGATGTTCACGGAGAACCTCGGACAGCCAGGGGGCAGATGGGGCAGTGCGTGCTGGTCTAGACAACAGTGGGCAAAAGTTGTCCAAGCAAGATGTTAAAGTGGAGCAAAGAGTGTCCGTAGCACTGTTAATGTCCAGAGCAGAAAACTGAGAGAATGGTGGAAGAGAGGATGAAACCACAGCAGATAGGCGAGATGGAGAGAGTGAGCGTAGGTTCCGTCGAAAGGTGACCTGCGTTGGAGTGTGTGCCACTTCAGGAGTAAGTGCTAGGTTAGCAGTAATGAGGAAGTGATCAGATGTGTGCAGTGGAGTAACTGAAGTGGTGTCCACAGAGCAACAGCGCGTGTAGATGAGGTCAAGTTGGTTGCCCGATTTGTGAGTCGCTGTAGTGGACACTAGCTTGAGATCAAATGAGGTGAGCAGAGTTTTGAAGTCAGCAGCCTGGGGTTTATCTAAGTGGATGTTGAAGTCACCAAGCAGTACCAGAGGAGTACCATCTGCCGCTGTCGCCTCTGGCTTGCTTAGTTGGGGTCACTTCATCTACAGCGATATCATTGACTTGATTGCAAATTAAAACAGACACTATTTCAACTGAACAGAGATGACATAACTAAATTCAATGATGAACTGCCTTTAACTATCATTTTGCATTATTGAGACACTGTTTTCCAAATGAATGTTGTTCAGTGCTTTGGCGCAATGTATTTTGTTTAAAGCACTATATAAATAAAGGTGATTGATTGATTGATTGATAAGCGAGGATGCTGTGCGCCAGGTCTTCTGGAAGCAGGAAAGGAAAAAAAGTGTCTAAAGAAGATGTAAGAGTGGAGCAGAAAGTAAAGATCTAAAGATGCAAACAGTTCAGAGGAAGTACCATCCTCAGGAAAGGTTGAGAGCAACACATCTAATTCATCCAAAAAGTTACCCAGTGGTCCTGGGGGTCGATAGACAACTACAAAATGGGGTTAAGTGAGGTTAAATAAAGTTCGGGAGCAGGGCCACGTCTCAAACAATCACCTGACTTCCAAACCTCCATATATACCGAGCCACCTCACACCACTCTGCTAGTCTCGTTCTCGAGAAGGACAGGTGTACTTGCCTGGTCTGAATGGCGCGCTGTTTGATTCATCGTCACCGACGACACTAGACGATCACCTCTCATCATTCTGATCACAGTCTCTTTCAGAGAGTTCACGTTCGATCATCCACATTCTGGGCCTCGAGCGCCCACACACACACTCATCTCAGGCGGATCCTGAGCCCAACCTCCTTGCTCTCCGTCAGTGAGATCCGCGGGCCGAATTCGCCATCTTCATTAGCGCGGTGAACACTGAAACTGAATTCCCGCTCCCGTCGCGGCCGCTCGCTCACGCTTCCTCAGCGCTCTCATTGCACGTCTTCTAGAATCCAGAGCCGAGGACAACTGAACCATAGGTCGCCTTCAACACGCCCTTAAATCCAAGGTATCCAGTTAAATCGTGCAGATAACAAACAGTTATTTCAACTATATTGAGTTCAATTAAACTTCTGTCATAACAAACTTTGAGACCCCCAGCACTTCCGGCAACTCTACTCTCCGTCACACGTGACGTCACGTGAATTCTTCTCCACAGCATCAAACCACAGCGCCCCATAGCGGCAGGCAAGACGTAATTCCACCTACTTTCATTCAACCGATCTCTCTTCTCTATGCTCACATTTCGTTCATAACTCTTTAACCTGGCATACACATAACATACTAATATGCTTTTAATATCCAAATCCATTAAAGGATTTTTTTTAGGCTGCATTAATTAGGTAAACCGGAACCGGAAACAC
This sequence comes from Carassius gibelio, assembly GCF_023724105.1. NCBI lineage: Eukaryota > Metazoa > Chordata > Actinopteri > Cypriniformes > Cyprinidae > Carassius > Carassius gibelio. The sequence goes on along the minus strand of NC_068374.1, from coordinate 1,234,417 downwards.
TTCCCATAACACCCTATGTACTTGCTACATCATTTAGAAGAATGGCATCTACGCTAATATTTGTCTGTTTCTCTCTTGTTCCGAGGTAGAGGTCTTCACAGTGCACCTGAGACCCGTCGACCCCGGACCCGACCCAGGACCCGTACGGGTTCGGGTCTATATTTTAAATCATCAGCCGGGTCCGGGTCGGGTCCGAATCTATTACCTCGGGTCCCGGGTCTGTTTAACATTGTGTGTAATACCCGTGCGATCGCCGATCGGAGTCATCGGACTCGGAGAACATCCGGCCGTTATCAAAGACTGCTTGTGTTTTTTGTAACTTGCAACTTGTAAAATAAGAAAAGAAAAGAGTGAGACAAAAAAAGTGATCTCTCTCTCTCTCTCGCTCGCAGACTCAAGAGTTAATACAAGTGTACACACGGTAATGCTTGCAGACTTGACACACTCATGTTTAATATATTTCAAATCAGCAACACAATCTGAGGTGAACTGTCACATGAATGTTTTCTATTACGCTCAAATTGCGTTAAGGCATTTTAGGTTGATAAAGCTAGCATGCATGTGCAGTCATGTTTCTATGGCAAGCAGTGAGGGACACTTCGACCGCCAAACCGCGTTTTACATTTTCTCCCATTTTTATAATATTATAAATGAACCGTTTAATCTTAAAGTTTTAGTGGTTCAGATTCAGACTCGATGCTGAGCAGAGAGCACAGACAGAGATCAGATGATAGTAAATAAATAATGTCAGCGGCCATGGCATTGCACGAGCGATCGTTATTATAGTTCAAAAGGCAAACAGTGTAAGTTATTATGCGAATTAACTCGAGTCAGAATGTACATGTGCAGAGTAGCATTTGTCATCCGTCACCGTGACATCAAGTGGACTTTTGAAGCTGAAATAATGAGTGGATTCAGCTTGGACTTGAAATAACGAGAGGAATAACATGAATAACTTTCTTGTCGGAGGATTGTAATGCATCACAGGCAGTCAGGTACAAGGAAGAGAGACCACGGCTCTTTAAATTAGGTAAAACAAAAAGCTGTATTCTTCGCAACAGGTTTATTGACTTGTAATAGCAATTTAAGGTGGAATATGTCAATGTCGGGTCCAGTCGGGTCTGTGTCTTCCCGGCGGGTTCGGGTCCAGATTTCAAGTAATATACGGGTCCGGGTCGGGTCCGGGTAGGCATTTCTCGGATCTACACGGGTCCGGGTCCAGCTTTTGAAATAATAGACGGGTCCGGGTCGGTTCGGTGTAGTACATTACGGGTCTCTGTCGGGTTCGGGCAAGAATTTTTGGACCCATGAAGACCTCCATTCTGTCACCGATGGAGTTTCGGTTTCCTGCCGCTGTCACCTCTGGCTTGCTTAGTTGGGGTCACTTCATCTACAGCGATATCATTGACTTGATTGCAAATAAATGTACAGACACTATTTAAACTGAACAGAGATGACATAACTGAATTCAATGATGAACTGCCTTTAACTATCATTTTGCATTATTGACACACTGTTTTCCAAATGAATGTTGTTCAGTGCTTTGACGCAATGTATTTTGTTTAAAGCGCTATATAAATAAAGGTGATTGATTGAACTGCTTTGGGTGTAATATTATTGAGCCCAAACTTAAAAATAATGTTTTTGTTCATTTATTTTAATTTTTTCTGGTTTGATCATTATATGGTTCTTTCTAGATCCTACATTAAATTTATATTTTGACCTCACTATTCGAGGAAAAAACACAGTCTTTATAGATTGTAAAGTACTTTTATCATTTAAGCGGATGGAACAAAAGTCATCATAATAGTAGTTATTTGGTTATTGGCTTACTAGTTACATAGAGCGAAGTGTCCTGGAGATCTTTTACGAGAGAAGTTCCGTTCCAACTCTGCTGGGGTGCAGGCCATGATAGTTGACTCCTACTCGCATATGACTTTTACCAAAAAAAAGTGTCAATTTAAATCAATATATTGTTTTGTGTGACTGAGTAAACAAGATACTTTTCACACAATTCAGCTTGCATAAGTCTTTTTTATTCCCTGCAGATAGGTGCCCAGACTAGCTCTTCTGATTGGCTAAAACTCTCTGCTCTCTGAACAGTGCCCGCTGTTGCTTATTCAGATCCAAAAATCACTTTTGCAATATTTGTGACACAGATATGAGCTGCAAAAGGGAGAGTGTGTCAAACTTGTCATTTGGAATTGAAAAACAGATGACTTGTAGCAGCAGACTTGTAGCAGCAGATTGTTGTTATATACTTGTGTTTGTGCTAGAAAAAGCATTCCAGGGAAAAAAATATATAGATGTAAGAAAACATTCTACAAGTGAAATCACATACTGATTTGCGGATGTACAAAATTCATCCATGACTTCACATTTTTTATGCAGGTGTGTGAATGCTTTTTGCACCGTATTCACTGCAGAAATATTATCAAAACATGTGAGCATATGAGTTTCTTTATTTGTGATTTGTAGAATAGGTTTACGCACCTGCAGTGAAGGATTCGAGAAGGTGTAACTATTTTCTGTTGTTTGTAGAAGAGGAAAAAAATCTACTAGTTTGCAACTTTTGTCTGTTACTTCAAATTTACTGGTAAACTTGTGTGGATATTCTCTACAACTACAAATTCCACTGTCACACGCTCGGTTGTTTTGCACCAAAAATACCTTCATACATTTCTGCCATATGTCCATAAACTGAAAATCACCACTGATAAGTAAGCTGCTACATAAGCTTCTATTAAATATTGTAGAAAGTTAATTTTCTGTATCGTAAAAAGCACTGTACAAATACATTTAAATTTAATTGAATTTAGATTGCATTTCTCCTCACACCACACACCATGTTCTTTAATATGACTTTGACCTATTTATAAATGCACTTAACTTGCTGATGTCTTGAAACTGTATACCAGAGCCTTCTGACAGCTCCTCCACAGCCGTGCCTGCATTGGTAGAGTGCCAGTTGGATTATCTGACAGCATGAAGAAGCACCGGAAACCTGAGTGTCTGATTCCCATTCCCACTCAGCCTAATGTCTAGGACATTCACTCTCGCCCAACAAATCTACTAATCATTACAGAACTTTTCATCTATGTGGACAGAGTAGAAGCATTTTTTAGATGGCTGCATTATGCTTGTTTTGAATACTTTAGGAATCATCTTGGATATAGTTGGCTAATTTTACCTATTTTATTTATTTATTTAAAGAGGAAAACCTCTCTGAGTTGTATTGTTATTGATCATTGGTTCTTTTTAAACTTCTCTTTCCTGCTTTTTATTGCTGAATATGTTTTACACACATTGTTCTTTTTAAATAAAAATGAAATTCAAAACATTTACTTTAATGTTTAAGTAAAAATGAGGTTTACAGTATACACATTTTCATCTTATGTAAATTAAAATGATTTAAATGCAAAGACATTACATTGACTTCTGTTAATAATCAGTCTGTGGGGGTGTGTAACTGTATACTAGGATAAAAACAGAACACATTCATCATAAACAGAAAGTAAAACCCAGCCCATTATAACCAAATACAGTGGCTGCACTGCTGAGAGAACATCTCGAGTCTATATAAAAAGAGACATCCTGGACCTCGGTGACTTCCAACCACTGGAAGGTGAGTCAAGACTGTGCTGTACCAAAATCATTAATTTGATTTAAATTTATAATTTTAATATATTGATTTATTTTTTACTGTTACATTTGGTTGACATTAAAAGGAATTTTTGATATCATTAAAATAAAAAAGAGCAAACATGAGATTATAGATTAAGAGAAAACAATATCCAATAAATAGTCTGTGTCCATGTATTTATTTAACAGAACCTAGCAGAAACCTTTCTGGTCTTGAAAAACGAAAAGGTGAGCAGATTGGACATACACATAATGATATACTGCATCTTTAATGAAAATACTCTGTTAATGCAAAAGATCACATTGTTTTTATCATAACTTAAGTAAGTTTGACACCTAAAAATGTGTAGTTTTTAACATTTTAACCCGAAAAGTACAATCATAGGAGATGGTGAAATGGAGTGTTTCGGGTCAGTGGCCATTTACCTCTGGCAGCCAGAAAGAGAGCACATCGAGGCTCAGAACACAACCTTTGATACCAAAAACAGCATTCTTTATGACAGATGTAGCTGAGATGAACTTGAAAGGTATTATTTTTAGAAAAAAGGGTTGCAAAGCTAATGTCAAAACTCACAGTGGGAAAGTATAACGGAAAAAAAAACTATTTCATGTGTTACTGTGCTTGAATTTTCAGAGGTCAAAGTTCTTCATTTAAATAGTGTATAAATGTGTGTACAAAGAGTCAACAATATGTTCATTGTTTCAGTAAAATAAGATGGAATATTGTTAGACAGAATTTAGGAAAATGCCAACCCTTACAACTATCCAATGACCAGCAAGGGTGAAATAAGGTTCTTTGCTTCTGATGTATATTGACAACTGCAATATTATTTTTAGTACCATTTTTGAGGTGGTACAAAAAGTACAGTCTATTTGACCTGAAGTAATGAGATTTATAGTGAGTGATTTTAATAATCTGTCACTGAATAAAGCACTTACACACTATTATTAATATGTCACCTGCCAACCAGATGGTATAAAATACTAAATTTGTGTTATAGGTGTTATAAGTGATTGGGCTTGGACAATCACAACTGAGTGTTTTTATTGCCTACATATTAGACTCTTTTTAAGGAGAGAGAGTGCAAAAAAAGATGTAAAGGATTCTGTGCTCTGTTTACAAGAGTGTTATGATTGTATGGACTGGACTATGCTTAAAGAAAACTGTGGTGATGATTTGGATGAACTTGCTGTTGCCTGTTCTTCGTACGTTGCTAACTCAGTTAGCTGGATTAGATATTTGTCAATTTAGCAGGATCTTGGATTATTTGGTTCTTCAAAGATCACCCTGGACTTGCTGTCATAGTAACAGGTCTATAAACTTAAACCTGATCAGGAGCGGGCTTATTTCATATGAGCAGGATTAGATTGCAACTTTTTAAGTGGAACTGATATTTAAAATCTTTCCCAGCCATTGGTAATTTATTATATGAGAACCATACTAATCTGCGGACAATATAATTTACACTCACCTAAATTATTAGCAGTGATGTGTGGGTTGATCCAAAATGAGCTGGTGCCTGCGGTCACCCGCGGTTTCGAGTCATTCAGAAATATTTCTAATGATATTCGGGTCGCAGATATAAACCTTTCTAATTTATATAGTACTAGACACAATTTGAAATACATGCCTACACTTTATTGGCTGAATAACTGGCGCGAAGATGATTCTGAAGGTAGAGATGGAGGCGGCAAGAGAAAAGGTGAAGACTGGGGAGCAACAGCGCTGTTTTTGGTAAAAAATTATTCTGACGACTTCATTAAGTTTTGTTTTATAGAATCTTATAAAAAGATTTTCATTTTGTATATATTGTATCTTAATTTTGATCAGTGTTTTATCAATCAATTGCTCGTATCTAATAAATAAGAAGCAAATATATAGCAGACAATGTAATGAGGCGCCGCCATGATCACTTGCATTGCATGTGAACTGGAGGGCACCGAAATTCAGCTTGTGCCTCACAGATTTGAGAAATATAGGCTATATATTACAGAAAGCTTGAATACTTTTAAACTAAAATATTCAAACCAAAATAAATAAGCTGATTATGTAATCCATATGAAATTTGCATTTCTCTCTGGCATTCATGGCGAGTCCTCATCGTCAACTTCATCTTTGCAGTGACACAGAAAACACCAGTTTATTACTAAACAATTAAATGTCTCCTTGCTAATTTAGACACATTCGTAATCATTAATTTAACCGGTTCTTTGTGGCAAGCCTGTTTGACTGTAGACTATAGCCTATGTAAGTCATTAAATTAATATAAAGGGGAGATTTGTCCACGAATGGCTTAAATGAATAACTACTAGTCGACAAGAAAAAAAAATTAGTCGAAGGGAGCCCTTATTCCTTATATTTTGGACCACAATGGACCAGCGGGCCATTCTGGTTTGAGCGAGCGACCTCACGGAATGAGTAAGCGGAACAGAATATTCAGAAATGTGCTCTCCGCTCACGAGCTCAGGTCCGGGTTTCCTGATAACGATTGATCATAGTGTTTGAGAGCGTTTCCTACGAGTAATTTTATGATCGTTCGTTATTGTTTCACGTGCTTTAAGTGCTACTTAGATGTTGCTCTCTGTTTGTCAAGTGCTGAAATGTCATCTTAGAATGGCTCATAATAGTAGGCCTAATACGATCGTTTATTGACGTTGACCTAATGCTGCGTTCCAGACGCCCCCCCCCCCCATCTTTGAGGAATTTCCTACATTAGTTATTTATTTATTTTCTTTTATTATTATTTTCAGTCATTTAATTTTAGATGTGTATTTCTGTTTTTTTCTGCCCCTTTTAATTATTTCATTTATAAATGTTAAAAAAAAAAAAGAAAACGAGTCATAAAGTGTACAATAAAGCACAATCAAATCCTTATATTATAATCATATTGCACTTGAATCAAGTTAAAGGTGTAATCTGCCGATTGTCCTGCAGGTGACCACACAAATCTGTCTTCTTGCGATGCACATGGGGCTTTAAAATGACTCCTGAGCACCCGTAGATCTACGATGATTTTCAAGTGCTACTTGAGTAACGTTGCTTTTGGGAAACTCAGACAGTAATATTACAATCAGTCATACGATCGTTTTAATGAATCTTACGTAGCTTTTGGGAAACTCAGCCCTGATTGGAACAAACCCAAACCTCACTGTCTGCTGAACTTGCAGAAACATCAAAATAGACATAGCCAGATTAGACTATTTTAGCACTAATTGTGAGCTTATTGACGATTTCTTTATAATTCTTGACAAAATTTGAATATATCAAGTTTTTTTTTTGTCTAATTCCTATGTCTATGGCCCAATGACGCTACGATGAGCATTTACTACTTAAAAAAAATCAGGAAGCAGGTCGGGTACAACATTTTCTTTTTCTTTTTACAATTACAACCATTTACAGCATAGCTTAGGTTTAAAGGTCCCCTTCTTTCTTTTTTTTTACTTTAGTTAGTGTGTAATGTTCTTGTTAGAGTATAAATAATATCTGTAAAATTCTAAAGCTCAAGTTCAATGCCAAGCGAGATATTTTATTTAACAGAATTCGCCAACAAAAAATGACCCGTTTGGACTACAGCCCTCTAGTTCCTACAGTAATGACGTCACTAAAACAGTTTTTGACTAACCTCAGCCCACATGAATTTACAAAAAAGGGGGGCGTGGTCTTGTTGTGCTCCAACGGAGAAGAAGGAAGAGCTGCGTTTGTTTTTGCCATGTCGTTGAAACGCTGTTATTTTCATCTCGGAATCAAATCATCTTTGTTCGGCCTTCCCAGGGACGCTGTACTTGGAGATTAATGGTTACAATTTATGTTTAACTTGGTTCCCGAAAATTATAATCCACATGTAAAACTATGTGCAGCACATTTTGCTGAGGACAGCTTCCTCAATCTCAATCAGTTTAATGCCAGATTCTCACAAAGATTATTCTTGAAAGATGGAGCAGTTCCCTCTTTGTCTGGAGAAGGCGTTGTTTATGGACCACAACCGTTAAGTGTATTTTATTATTTAAGTTGGTGCGTTTAACAGTTTCTGTAACTTATTACACAAAGGGCAACGCTGTTTAGCTTTATTAACTAGATGTTAGGGCTGTGCAAAAAAACAAATGCGATTTTCATGCGCATCTCGTCAGTAAAAATGCTCCTGTGATTATAAGTACATCTCCAGCACGTGTGTTCTAGTCCAATCACGTTTCCAGGAGGGCCGCGTGCTCTAAGCTGCTGTCGAATCACAACACAGGAACCGCTGACCCAATCAGAACTCGTAACGTATTTCTGAAGGAGGGACTTTATAGAACAAGGAAGTCATCAGCCCGTTTTTATGAAAGTGAAAACAGCGGTATACAGGTGAATTGTGTGAAAAATACTGTGTTTTTTTACACGCAAAACATGAACACATGTTATATTGCACACTGTAAACACAATCAAAGCTTCAAAAAAGCGCAAATAACGGGACCTTTAACATCAGATAAATAATGGGGTAACAGAGGAACGAGGCACATGTCAAACATTTTGGAGACCATCTTCATGATGTACCCTGGCAGACAGATCAGAAACCCCAGGGTCTGGATTGTAGCACTTCTCAGAAGATCCAGCAGCTCTGTAAGGGCCTCGCTGCTCAGCCCAAAACCATTAAACACTTGTCCAGCGCTGACACATTCAGCTCTATCCTGCACAGGGGTCTAGTCTGATTTAGGGAAGGAAATTGTTTAGAGCTATGACAACGTAATTAGTACAAGAAATACTGAAATACTTTAATAAACTATAATAACTACTAATACCATATTGGGGAAAAACTACTTGTTGTCATATTTGATAAAGGGACAGTTCACCCCAAAAAAAAAAAAAATCTGGCACAACTTAAGAGTGAGTAAATGATTACAGAATTTTCATTTTTGACTGAACTGTCCTTTAAGTAAAAGTATTATCTTGCATACTCTAATATACTTAAGGTATTAAGAGTAAACCTGTTGGGTAGTTTAATCTATAACAATGCATCATGTTGTAAAAGACCATATTTTTGTAGTGTTACTGTCCTGTGAGAGAAAAACCCCCGTTGTACTTCATATTTGTACGATTATACTTTACGAATGTACTTTCTTACAGTTTTGAAAATTAAAGTAACATTTATTGTGAGAATACTAATACATTATTGCTAACTATATGAATGACTGCATCTGCAGGACTGGGACCAGTCTGTCATGATCCTGCCCTCGTGTCCTTGATTTTTCCTAGTCTTGAGGCAGGATCATGACAGACCCTTGTTTTGTGTACAAGCGCATGGCCTTGTCTTTGGGCCATGTGCTTGTGTTGTCTCGTTCCCTTGCCCCGCCCCCCTTGTTAACCTAGTCGTGTCTTGATTGTCCCATCTGTGCCACCTGTCGTGTCTTGATTGTTCCCCCTATTTAGATCTCCTAGTGTGCTCTGTCTTGCGTCGGTTCATTGTTCATCACTTGTGATTTGTGTGTTCCTCACCTGTGATTGAGATTGTATCCTGTATAGCCGTGAGTGTTATTTGTAGTTAGTGTTCTCCTGTCTTGAGTCTTTGTTTGCCTTGTTTATTGAGTTTTGTAGAATTATTTAGTGTCTACCCTAGCCCTTGTTTTCCCCCTCGTGGGTTTTTATTTTCCCCTTTGTGTTAATAAACCCTGTTTGTTACATCCTGTCTGCATTTGAGTTCCTCCCCTACCAAAACCCTGACAGAATGAACCGACCACCAAGGAACTCAGCAGGCAGGAGGGCCTCTGAGCTTCAGCGTCAGGCGGAGTTCCGGAGGCTGTGCTGGACGTCGTTCCCCGCCGACAGGAAGGGGGTCACCCTCCCATACTCGCCTGAGGGGGAATGGGTCCTCCGTAATTATGCCCGGCTGTGGGAAAGCATCTCCCAGGAGGAGCCACAGAGGTCCCCTCCACCTACCCAGCTGCCAACGATCCCTGAGGGTCGTGTCCTGGCCGTGGCAACCCTGGGGGATCAGGCAAGCCCCTCCCCGAGTCCTGAGGTGCCCTCCACAGCCAGCAGTCTCCCCATGAAACGAGGGAGACGGTTTTCATGGGAGTCAACTTCTGAGTCTTCGGCGTCCGAGACTGCCCTGCCCAAGACCAAACTCCCCCAACCCGCCTCTGACCCAGCTGTGGCCTCTGCACCGCGCCCAAGGAGGAAGAGGAGGAAGAGGGGGCCTGCCGGTCCTGTGACCCTGTCTCCTCCCGTGCCAGCAGCGGAGAGCGCTGGCGTGCCCGTGCCAGCAGCGGAGAGCGCTGGCGTGCCCGTGCCAGCAGCAGAGAGCGCTGGCGTGCCCGTGCCAGCAGCGGAGAGCGCTGGCGTGCCCGTGCCAGCAGCAGAGAGAGCTGGCGTGCCCGAGCCAGCAGCGGTGAGCGTGCCCGAGCCAGCAGCAGTGAGCGTGCCCGAGCCAGCAGCGGTGAGCGCTGGCATGCCCGAGCCAGCAGCGGTGAGCGTTGGCATGCCCGAGCCAGCAGCGGTGAGCGTGCCCGAGCCAGCAGCGGTGAGCGTGCCCGAGCCAGCAGCGGTGAGCGTGCCCGAGCCAGCAGCGGAGAGCGCTGGCGTGCCCGAGCCAGCAGCGAAGGGCGTGCCCGAGCCAGCGGCGGTGAACGTGCCCGAGCCAGCAGCGGTGAGCGCTGGCGTGCCCGAGGCGGCAAAGAAGAAAGCCGTATTCAAGTCGGCAGTCGTGAGAGCGGAGGAGAGAGCCGCGGCCGACTCTGCAGCAAAGACTCTTGTACAGTCGGTTTCCTCTCATAAGGAGATGCCTATTGTCCTAGCTGCTAAAGCATTTTCTGATTATTTGTCCCGTCTTGTCCAAATTTTAGAAATCCCAGTCAGTCCTGTCTTGTCCCCTGACCCTGTCCCCAGAAGTCCCAAATGTCCAGCCGTTGTCTCCCCGTGTCCTGTTGATGTGGCCCCGTGTCCTGTTGATGTGGCCCCATGTCCCGTTAATGTCCCCCCGTGTCCTGTGGTTCCCCCGTGTCCAGTAGATGTTGTCCCCCCGTGTCCAGTAGATGTTGTCCCCCCGTGTCCAGTAGATGTTGTCCCCCCGTGTCCAGTAGATGTTGCCCCGTGTCCCGTAGATGTTGTCTCCCCGTGTCCAGCCGTTGTCTCCCCGTGTCCAGCCGTTGTCTCCCCGTGTCCAGCCGTTGTCTCCCCGTGTCTTGTTGATGTGGCCCCGTGTCCCGTTAATGTCCCCCCGTGTCCTGTGGTCCCCCCGTGTCCAGTAGATGTTGTTCCCCCGTGTCCAGTAGATGTTGTTCCCCCGTGTCCAGCTGTCGTCTCCCCGCGTCCTGTAAGTGTTGCCCCGCGTCCCGTAAGTGTTGCCCCGCGTCCCGTAAGTGTTGCCCCGCGTCCCTTGTCTGCTCCTGTCATGTCCCCTGTCAGTTGTCCTGAGACCCCTCCCCGCCCCTCACCACCCAGACCTGCCCGTACCCCCCGTCGTCAGCCTTCGTCCTGTCCTCCTAAGATTCCTACCCCACCCCCCCGCCCTGGTCTGTCCCCCATGAACTTTGTGGTCCCGCCCCCTCCCCTTCCCTGTTTTTTTTTTTTTGTTATGTCACCCTAACCCTGCCATTGTGTTTTCATGTTTGCCTTTGTTATTATTAGTCATGTCTTGTTGGTTTGTGTCTGTGTCCCAGTCTGTCATGTCAGTCATGTCCCGTGTTTGATGTTCCCTTGAGGAGCGTCTGGAAGCCGCTCCTTAAGGGAGGGGTTCTGTCATGATCCTGCCCTCGTGTCCTTGATTTTTCCTAGTCTTGAGGCAGGATCATGACAGACCCTTGTTTTGTGTACAAGCGCATGGCCTTGTCTTTGGGCCATGTGCTTGTGTTGTCTCGTTCCCTTGCCCCGCCCCCCTTGTTAACCTAGTCGTGTCTTGATTGTCCCATCTGTGCCACCTGTCGTGTCTTGATTGTTCCCCCTATTTAGATCTCCTAGTGTGCTCTGTCTTGCGTCGGTTCATTGTTCATCACTTGTGATTTGTGTGTTCCTCACCTGTGATTGAGATTGTATCCTGTATAGCCGTGAGTGTTATTTGTAGTTAGTGTTCTCCTGTCTTGAGTCTTTGTTTGCCTTGTTTATTGAGTTTTGTAGAATTATTTAGTGTCTACCCTAGCCCTTGTTTTCCCCCTCGTGGGTTTTTATTTTCCCCTTTGTGTTAATAAACCCTGTTTGTTACATCCTGTCTGCATTTGAGTTCCTCCCCTACCAAAACCCTGACACAGTCAAACAGAACACTGTTAGCTGTCACAGATGCCACTGAACATTAAGCTGTACTATGCTAAAAAAAAAAAAAAAAAAAGATAATCAATTTATTCCATTTTATTTTCATGGTTAACTGCCTTAAAAAATCTGGATTGCAAACCTGTCTACATATGATCACCTTGGTCAAGACAATAAACTACATAAAATCGCACTTTTGTAAGATATAAGTAAGCATTTGAACTGCTATGTGTGTGTTCATGTATATTGTAATTTTTCATATGTATCATCACATTATTCAAGTAATCTCCAAGCCAGTACCTGCATTTAAAGTTGTAATCAAACAAAGGATTCAGCAAACCAGTGTTACAGAGATGGAATGTGAAAGAACTGAATGGTCCCATTAAAAGATCCAAACTTTTAGCACATTTGAAACTACAAAAACCTGACATTGTATTCCTCCAGGAAACTCATCTGCGCCTTGAGGATCAATGCAGACTACAAACTCCCTGGTCATCACACATTTTTCATTCAAACTTTGATTCCAGGTCTAGAGGAGTTGCCATTTTAATTAATAAGACTGTGCACTGTTCTGTTGACAAAGTTATTTCTGATGTGAATGTATGGTATTGTAATTGTGAAAGGGAAAATCTCACAAACACCAATAGTTTTGGTAAATGTATATGCCCCAAACTTTGATAATGCTCTCTTTGCTCAGGATTTGTTGTCATAGATCCCAGCTCTGAATACACATCTTTTGATATTTGGAGGACATCTAAACTGTCTTATTGATCCTGATTTGGATAAATCAAGCACTGTTTTAAAAGCTCCCTCTGCCATTTCAAAGGTTTTCTCTGAGTTTTTGGTTCAGAATGGTTATATTGACCCATGGAGACACTTTAATCCTACTGTGAGTAAATACTCATTCTACTCATATGTCCATTAGTCTTTCTCTCGTATAGATTATTTTTTTTATCAATAATTCTGTAATTTCTCAGGTTGTAAACTCTGAATATCTGCCCATCGTTATTTCAGACCATTCCCCTCTAATTCTTGGCATTCTTTTATTTTCATTTCACACTTCTCGACCAACTTGGCTGTTCAATTCTTTACTTCTATCTGATTTAGGATTGTGTGAATATATTTCTAATTCAATAGATGACTTTCTCCTTACTAATCAAAGTGATTCGATCTCTTATTCCTTACTGTGGGAAACTTTGAAGGCCTTTTTAAGAGGACAGATAATTTCTTACTCCACTCATGTTAAAAAAGAAAAGAGTAATAGGATTAAAAAGTTATCTGATAGTATTCAAGCTTTAGATGACCAATATGCTCATAGTCCGACTCCTGAGCTACATAAACAAAGACTTAATTTGCAGGCAGAATTCAATCTGTTATCCACAGGTGAGGCGGAGAGACTTTTGTTACACGCGCGTGGTAATTACTATGAACATGGGGATAAGGTCAGTCGCCTACTAGCCCATAAACTTCGCAACAGAGCAGCTTCGCGATTTATTGCTCAAATTGCAGAGTCCGGTGGAGCATTAACCTGAGATCCTGTGGAGATTAATTCAACTTTTACAAACTTTTCTGTATAAAACTGAAGCTTCTGACCATTCAGAAGAAATGAACCAATTTCTTGGGCGTATTAACTTTCCTAGGATTGATCCTCTTCTGGTGGCTGAACTTGATGGACCCATCACTTTAGAGGAGATCACTAAGTCAATTAATTTGTTACAATCTAAGAAATCCCCTGGCCCAAACGGGTTGCCTTCCGAATTTTATAAGAAATTTCATGTCAAATTGGCCCTGCTGCTTTTGTCTGTATTTGAGGAATCTTTAAAACTAGGTATGTTGCCCCCAACACTGAGACAAGCATCTATCACTCTATTGCCTAATGACGGCAAGAACCCAGCATTATATAACTCATACAGACCTATTATCAATCAATCAATCACCTTTATTTATATAGTGCGTTAAACAAAATACATTGCGTCAAAGCACTGAACAACATTCATTTGGAAAACAGTGTGTCAATAATGCAAAATGATAGTTAAAGGCAGTTCATCATTGAATTCAGTTATGTCATCTCTGTTCAGTTTAAATAGTGTCTGTGCATTTATTTGCAATCAAGTCAATGATATCGCTGTAGATGAAGTGACCCCAACTAAGCAAGCCAGAGGCGACAGCGGCAAGGAACCAGACGAAACCAGTAGTTCAATTCCAGGCTGCAGCAAAGTCAGATTGTGCAGAAGAATCATCTGTTTCCTGTGGTCTTGTTCTGGTGGTCCTCTGAAACAAGGTATTTACAGGGGATCTGTATCTGGGGCTCTAGTTGTCCTGGTCTCCATTGTCTTTCAGGGCAGTAGAGGTCCTTTCTAGGTGCTGATCCACCATCTGGTCTGGATACGTACTGGATCCAGGTGACTGCAGTGACCCTCTGGTCTGGATACAGACTGGATCTGGTGGCCATGGTGACCTCGGAACAAGAGAGAAACAGACAAATAGCGTAGATGGCATTCTTCTAATGATGTAGAAGGTACATAGGGTGTTATGGGAAGTGTTTGCAGTTCCGGTTTACCTAATTAATGCAGCCTAAAAATCCTTTAACGGATTTGGATATTAAAAGCATATTAGTATGTTATGTGTATGCCAGGTTAAAGAGATGGGTCTTTAATCTAGATTTAAACTGGAAGAGTGTGTCTACCTCCCGAACAATATTAGGTAGGTTATTCCAGAGTTTAGGCGCCAAAAATAGGAAAAGGACCTGCCGCCCGCAGTTGATTTTGATATTTTAGGTATTATCAAATTGCCTGAGTTTTGAGAACGTAGCGGACGTAGAGGAGTATAATGTAAAAGGAGCTCATTCAAATACTGAGGTGCTAAACCATTCAGGGCTTTATAAGTAATAAGCAATATTTTAAAATCTATACGATGTTTGATAGGGAGCCAGTGCAGCGATGACAGGACTGGGCTAATATGGTCATACTTCCTGGTTCTTGTAAGAACTCGGACTAGCTGTAGTTTGTTTACTAAGCGTGCAGAACAACCACCCAATAAAGCATTACAATAATATAACCTTGAAGTCATAAATGCATGGATTAACATTTCTGCATTTGACATTGAGAGCATAGACCGTAATTTAGATATATTTTTGAGATGGAAAAATGCAGTTTTACAAATGCTAGAAACGTGGCTTTCTAAGGAAAGATTGCGATCAAGTAGCACACCTAGGTTCCTAACTGATGACGAAGTATTGACAGAGCAACCATCAAGTCTTAGACAGTGTTCTTGGTTATTACAAGCAGAGTTTTTAGGTCCTATAATTAACACCTCTGTTTTTTCTGAATTTAGCAGTAAGAAATTACTCGTCATCCAATTTTTTATATCGACTATGCATTCCATTAGTTTTTCAAATTGGTGTGTTTCACCGGGCCGTGAAGAAATATAGAGCTGAGTATCATCAACATAACAGTGAAAGCTAACACCATGTTTCCTGATGATATCTCCCAAGGGTAACATATAAAGCGTGAAGAGTAGCGGCCCTAGTACTGAGCCTTGAGGTACTCCATACTGCATAAGTACGATTTAAACCATGCTAATGCACTTCCACTGATGCCAACAAAGTGTTCAAGTCTATGCAAAAGAATGCTGTGGTCAATTGTGTCAAACGCAGCACTAAGATCCAATAAAACTAATAGAGAGATACACCCACGATCAGATGATAAGAGCAGATCATTTGTAACTCTAAGGAGAGCAGTCTCAGTACTATGATACAGTCTAAATCCTGACTGGAAATCCTCACATATACCATTTTTCTCTAAGAAGGAATATAATTGTGATGATACCACCTTTTCTAGTATCTTGGACAGAAAAGGGAGATTCGAGATTGGTCTATAATTAACTAGTTATTTGGGGTCAAGTTGTGTTTTTTTATGAGAGGCTTAATAACAACCAGTTTGAAAGTTTTGGGGACATATCCTAATGACAATGAGGAATTAATAATAGTCAAAAGAGGACCTATGACTTCTGGAAGCACCTCTTTTAGGAGCTTAGATGGTATAGGGTCTAACATACATGTTGTTGGTTTAGATGATTTAACAAGTTAATACAATTCTTCCTCTCCTATAGTAGAGAATGAGTGGAACTGTTCCTCAGGGGGAACCCTATTAGCCTCCTCAATGTTGATGTTAAGATTTTAGCCAAGATTTTGGCCTCTAGTTTAGAGGCAATACTTACATTTACTGAAAAATCTTGTTAATCTGCACTCTATTGCTAGTCCGGGTTTGGATGAAGGCTACAGTTTGCCCGGTCAGAACAATGATGTCTAACTTGAATAATCCAAATTGTCTTTATTAGATGTGCATATATGTGTGGTTCTGAAAATATAAAATACAAACATAGATATGAAATTAAATGTATACAAACAACAACTTAAATAAAGCTTATTTGAAAATGGCTGTTCAATGGAGATAAATATAACAAACAATATAACAATCCAGGTCTAACTACTTATATAAGTGGAAATGGGTGTCCAGTATAAACATATAAAAACTATGTATGTGCGCTGACACTGCGCATGAACTGTTCACGTGAACATCTCTGCTGTGTGAGTGTTGTATCTTAGAATGTAAACAACTCTAGAGCGCATGCGCGCTACCCGAGATGCGGCCGTGCATCCTTATTTGTAATGACTAAATATGCAGAAATTGACAGGAAATAACATGAATAATACTGAGAAGTAGCAGTATAATTGCGGTGGAGCACAATCATATAAACAATAGTAAAATTTAAACACTTATACAGGCGTAATTGCGTTAATCCTTAGAGTTGCTAAGAATGCTCAGTAATGATATAATTACTTACGTTGTGATGCACACACAATCGATAGAACTCCTCTAATTTGGACTAATACTATGTATCTAAATCTACAAACTATCTACAATATTCAGACAGTTTGCCTTCCCGTTTTCATCCACTTGCTCTCTTCTCCGTCACTTTGCGAACTCCGATGGAAAGTTCAGGAATAGTCCATTTCACACTGGATGACAGGGGTGACTGGAAGAGTCCATGTGTTAAGGGGGAACACATTCTACATTTACATTTAATCATTCAGCAGATGCTTTTATCCAAAGCAACTTACAAAAGAGAACAATAGAAGCAGTCAGGTCAACAAGAGAACAACAACAGTATACAAGTGCCATGACAAGTCTCAGTTAGTCTAGTATAGAATGCATAGCCAGTTTTTTTTTTAATTAATTAAATGAAAAAGACAAGAAAAGGAAAAGTGCTGGTGTTAGTAGGTTAAGTGCAGGCGAAAAAGATGAGTCTTTAGATGTTTCTTGAAAATGAGTAAAGACTCAGCTGTATGAATTGAGATTGGGAGGTCATTCCACAACCTTGGCACAGTCCAGGAAAAGGTCAGTGAGAGTGATTTTGAATTTCTTTGCGATGGAATTTCTTTGCATATCACAAACTTCTGGAGGGCCCATAGGATTTAACCAGTGAGTTAAGGTAAGTTGGTGCCATGCCAGTGGTCGTCCTATAATTAACACCTCTGTTTTTTCTGAATTTAGCAGTAAGAAATTACTCGTCATCCAATTTTTTATATCGACTATGCATTCCATTAGTTTTTCAAATTGGTGTGTTTCACCGGGCCGTGAAGAAATATAGAGCTGAGTATCATCAGCATAACAGTGAAAGCTAACACCATGTTTCCTGATGATATCTCCCAAGGGTAACATATAAAGCGTGAAGAGTAGCGGCCCTAGTACTGAGCCTTGAGGTACTCCATACTGCATAAGTACGATTTAAACCATGCTAATGCACTTCCACTGATGCCAACAAAGTGTTCAAGTCTATGCAAAAGAATGCTGTGGTCAATTGTGTCAAACGCAGCACTAAGATCCAATAAAACTAATAGAGAGATACACCCACGATCAGATGATAAGAGCAGATCATTTGTAACTCTAAGGAGAGCAGTCTCAGTACTATGATACAGTCTAAATCCTGACTGGAAATCCTCACATATACCATTTTTCTCTAAGAAGGAATATAATTGTGATGATACCACCTTTTCTAGTATCTTGGACAGAAAAGGGAGATTCGAGATTGGTCTATAATTAACTAGTTATTTGGGGTCAAGTTGTGTTTTTTTATGAGAGGCTTAATAACAACCAGTTTGAAAGTTTTGGGGACATATCCTAATGACAATGAGGAATTAATAATAGTCAAAAGAGGACCTATGACTTCTGGAAGCACCTCTTTTAGGAGCTTAGATGGTATAGGGTCTAACATACATGTTGTTGGTTTAGATGATTTAACAAGTTAATACAATTCTTCCTCTCCTATAGTAGAGAATGAGTGGAACTGTTCCTCAGGGGGAACCCTATTAGCCTCCTCAATGTTGATGTTAAGATTTTAGCCAAGATTTTGGCCTCTAGTTTAGAGGCAATACTTACATTTACTGAAAAATCTTGTTAATCTGCACTCTATTGCTAGTCCGGGTTTGGATGAAGGCTACAGTTTGCCCGGTCAGAACAATGATGTCTAACTTGAATAATCCAAATTGTCTTTATTAGATGTGCATATATGTGTGGTTCTGAAAATATAAAATACAAACATAGATATGAAATTAAATGTATACAAACAACAACTTAAATAAAGCTTATTTGAAAATGGCTGTTCAATGGAGATAAATATAACAAACAATATAACAATCCAGGTCTAACTACTTATATAAGTGGAAATGGGTGTCCAGTATAAACATATAAAAACTATGTATGTGCGCTGACACTGCGCATGAACTGTTCACGTGAACATCTCTGCTGTGTGAGTGTTGTATCTTAGAATGTAAACAACTCTAGAGCGCATGCGCGCTACCCGAGATGCGGCCGTGCATCCTTATTTGTAATGACTAAATATGCAGAAATTGACAGGAAATAACATGAATAATACTGAGAAGTAGCAGTATAATTGCGGTGGAGCACAATCATATAAACAATAGTAAAATTTAAACACTTATACAGGCGTAATTGCGTTAATCCTTAGAGTTGCTAAGAATGCTCAGTAATGATATAATTACTTACGTTGTGATGCACACACAATCGATAGAACTCCTCTAATTTGGACTAATACTATGTATCTAAATCTACAAACTATCTACAATATTCAGACAGTTTGCCTTCCCGTTTTCATCCACTTGCTCTCTTCTCCGTCACTTTGCGAACTCCGATGGAAAGTTCAGGAATAGTCCATTTCACACTGGATGACAGGGGTGACTGGAAGAGTCCATGTGTTAAGGGGGAACACATTCTACATTTACATTTAATCATTCAGCAGATGCTTTTATCCAAAGCAACTTACAAAAGAGAACAATAGAAGCAGTCAGGTCAACAAGAGAACAACAACAGTATACAAGTGCCATGACAAGTCTCAGTTAGTCTAGTATAGAATGCATAGCCAGTTTTTTTTTTTAATTAATTAAATGAAAAAGACAAGAAAAGGAAAAGTGCTGGTGTTAGTAGGTTAAGTGCAGGCGAAAAAGATGAGTCTTTAGATGTTTCTTGAAAATGAGTAAAGACTCAGCTGTATGAATTGAGATTGGGAGGTCATTCCACAACCTTGGCACAGTCCAGGAAAAGGTCAGTGAGAGTGATTTTGAATTTCTTTGCGATGGAATTTCTTTGCATATCACAAACTTCTGGAGGGCCCATAGGATTTAACCAGTGAGTTAAGGTAAGTTGGTGCCATGCCAGTGGTCGTCTTGTAGGCAAGCATCAGTACCTTGAATTTGATGCGAGCGGCTACTGGTAGCCAGTGTAACCTGATGAGGAGAGGAGTAACATGAGCTTTTTTTGGCTCATTGAAGACAACCCTCGCTGCTGCATTCTGGATCATTTGCAGAGGCTTGACAGTACATGCAGGAAGGCCCGCCAGGAGAGCATTACCATAGTCCAGTCTGGAGAGAACAAGAGCTTGGACAAGAAGTTGGGTTGCTTGCTCTGACAGGAAGGGTCTAATCTTCCTAATGTTGTATAAGGCAAACCTGCATGACCGGGTCGTGGTAGCAATGTGGTCAGTGAAGCTTAATTGATGATCCATCACAACTCCTAGGTTTCTGGCTGTCCTCGAAGGAGTTATGGTTGACGAGCCCAGCTGTATAGAGAAGTTGTGATGAATCAATGGGTTAGCTGGAATCACCAGGAGTTCAGTCTTTGTAAGGTTAAGCTGAAGGTGATGGTCATTCATCCAGCTAGAAATGTCACTCAGAAAGGCTGAAATGCGAGCAGCTACCGTCGGGCCATCTGGCTGGAATGAGAAGTATAGTTGGGTGTCATCAGCATAGCAGTGATAAAAAAACGCTGAATGCTTCTGAATGACAGATCCTAAAGATGTCATGGGGACGGAGAAGAGAAGTGGTCCAAGTACTGAGCCTTGAGGAACCCCAGTAGCAAGGTGGTGTGACTTTGAAACATCACCCCTCCAAGACACACTGAAGGATCTGTCAGAGAGGTAGGACTTAACCCAAAGGAGAACAGTTCCAGGGATGCCCATCTTTCTGAGGGTGGACAGGAGAATCTGGTGATTAAGTGTCAAAAGCACCAGACAGGTCCAGTTAGATGAGTACCGAGGACTTTGAAGCTGCTCTTGCTAGTCGCAGGGCTTCAGTAACCGAGAGCAGAGCAGTCTCAGTTGAGTGGCCACTTTTGAAGCCAGATTGGTTGCTGTCTAGGAGGTTGTTCTGTACAAGGAACATAGAAAGCTGGTTGAACACAGCTCGCTCAAGTGTCTTTGCAATGAATGGAAGAAGGGATACCGGTCTGTAGTTTTCAAGAAGCGCTGGATTTAGAGATGGTTTCTTGAGCAGTGGGCTTACCCGAGCCTGCTTGAATGCTAAGGGAAATGTTCCAGAGTGAAGAGAGGAGTTGATAATGTGAGTAAGCGAAGGTATGACTGAAGGAGAGATCGCTTGAAGGAGGTGAGTGGGGATAGGATCAAGTGGACAAGTAGTAGGATGATTGGACAGGAGAATTTTGGAGACGTCCATCTCTGAGAGTGGGGAGAAGGAGGATAAAGAGTGTGCATCAGTCATTGTGAAGTTGTCCTCAGTCTGCGGTGTGGAGAATTGGTCACTGACGGATCTTGTCTTATTTGTGAAGAAAGCTGCAAAGTCGTCCGCTGTAAGAGTCAATGGAGGAGGTGGAGGTGGCGGATTAAGAAGAGAAGAGAAAGTCTTGAAGAGTGTCCGAGCATCACAGCAGCTGTTAATTTTGCTGTGGTAGTAGGATGTTTTAGCTGTGAAGACATTTGCAGAGAAGGAAGATAGGAGAGATTGATACACACTGAGGTCCGTAGAGTTTTTTGATTTCTGCCATTTCCTCTCTGCAGCCCTGAGTTTAGAGCGATGTTCACGGAGAACCTCGGACAGCCAGGGGGCAGATGGGGCAGTGCGTGCTGGTCTAGACAACAGTGGGCAAAAGTTGTCCAAGCAAGATGTTAAAGTGGAGCAAAGAATGTCCGTAGCACTGTTCGTGTCCAGAGAAGAAAACTGAGAGAGTGGTGGAAGAGAGGATGAAACAACAGCAGATAGGCAAGATGGAGAAAGTGAGCGTAGGTTCCGTCGAAACGTGACCTGCGTTGGAGTGTGTGCCACTTCAGGAGTAAGTGCTAGGTTAGCAGTAATGAGGAAGTGGTCAGAGGTGTGCTGTGGAGCTACTGAAGAGGTGTCCACAGAGCAACAGCGCGTATAGATGAGGTCCAGTTGGTTGCCTGATTTGTGAGTCGCTGTAGTAGACACTAGCTTGAGATCAAATGAGGTGAGCAGAGTTTTGAAGTCAGCAGCCTGGGGTTTATCTAGGTGGATGTTGAAGTCACCAAGCAGTACAAGAGGAGTACCATCTTCAGGAAAGTTTGATAGCAGCACATCCAACTCCTCCAAGAAGTTTCCCAGTTGACCTGGGGGACGATAAATGACCACAAAGTGGATTACTTCCTAGTATTATCTCCGAGGAACAAACTGGTTTTATTAAAGAACGGTATTCATTTTCTAACATTCATACTCTTTTTAATATTTTATACTCGAGACAAAATAGTGTTTCCTCTGAGGTGATCATTTCATTAGACACCGAAAAGGCATTTGATAGGATAGAGTGGGTTTATTTGTTTAGAGTTCTAGAGGAGTTTGGTTTTGGGAGGGGATTGATATCATGGATACGTCTAATAAATGCTGAACCACAAGCTTCAGTTTCTACTAACAGTGTGAACTCTGACTACTTTACCTTATCACAGGGTATATGCCAGGGATGCCCCTTACTTTTTGCCATAGCAATTGAGCCCCTTTAAATAATGCTTAGAACACTTCCTGTATTTAAAGGTATAACCCGCAAGGGAATCGAACATAAATTAGCATTATACGCTGACGACTTATTACTCTACGTTACCGATCCAATTGCATCTATTCCTGAGATAATACATCAATTAGATGATTTCGGGAAATTCTCTGGGTATAAACTAAACCTGCAGAAAAGTGAATGTATACCGATAAATCAGTCTGCATAAAAGAGAAAAAGAATGACATACCTTTCAACTTGGAATGCTCTATATTCAAGTATCTTGGTGTTAATGTTACTCTTTCTTATTCTGCCTCAAAAGCAGTAAATTTTACACTATTAGTTTCAAACATGAAATCAGCTTTTTCAAGATTCTTTTAATATCCAAATCCGTTAAAGGATTTTTAAGCTGCATTAATTAGGTAAACCAGAACCGGAAACACTTCACATAACACCCTATGTACTTTCTACATCATTAGAAGAATGGCATCTATGCTAATATTTGTCTGTTTCTCTCTTGTTCCGAGGTCACTGTGGCCACCAGATCCAGTCTGTATCCAGATCAGAGGGTCACTGCAGTCACCCGGATCCAGTACGTATCCAGACATGATGGTGGATCAGCACCTAGAAAGGACCTCTACTGCCCTGAAAGACAGCGGAGACCAGGACAACTAGAGCCCCAGATACAGATCCCCTGTAAATACCTTGTTTCAGAGGACCACCAGAACAAGACCACAGGAAACAGATGATTCTTCTGCACAATCTGACTTTGCTGCAGCCTGGAATTGAACTACTGGTTTCGTCTGGTCAGAGGAGAACTGGCCCCACAACTGAGCCTGGTTTCTCCCAAGGTTTTTTCTCCATTCTGTCACCGATGGAGTTTCGGTTCCTTGCCGCTGTCGCCTCTGGCTTGCTTAGTTGGGGTCACTTCATCTACAGTGATATCATTGACTTGATTGCAAATAAAAGCACAGACACTATTTAAACTGAACAGAGATGACATAACTGAATTCAATGATGAACTGCCTTTAACTATCATTTTACATTATTGAGACACTGTTTTCCAAATGAATGTTGTTCAGTGCTTTGACTCAATTTTTTTGTTTAAAGAGCTATATAAATAAATAAAGGTGATAAGATGGGCGGCTATATCCACTAGGTAGGATAAACGCTGTAAAAATGAATATTCTCCCCAAATTTCTTCACCTCTTCCAAGCTATTCCTTTGTTTCTACCTAAATCTTTCTTCAAGAATATAGATCAATTAATCTCCTCCTTTATATTTATACATTTCCCCTTCACATTACATGGATAATCCAATAGAATGCTCTTCTCTTAAAATATTCTTTTAATTTCGACGTCATTTTAAATTTACCTCGGCATCAACCATGACTCCAATACATAATAATCATCTTTTTCTTTCTCCCTTCTCAGATTCTGTATTCTCTTTCTGGGAAAAGAAAGGTCTGAAATGCTTTGGAGATATTTTCATTAATAATTTGTTTGCAAGTTTCCTGAATTATCATCGTCATTTAATTTGCCTTCCTCTCACCTATTCCGGTACTTTCAAGGCACTGTGCCTCCTCTCTGTTCTCTGGTCTTCTCTCCCTGCCTACAAAGTCTCCATGGGAGGAGGCATTTAAATTGAATGTTCATATGGGTGGGATTATCTCTAAGATATATGCAATTATCCTGTCAAAGGATAATTCTCACAGCATTAAAATAATCAGAGCATGGGAAGAGGAACTTGACCTCGAGTTTGAGGATGACTACTGGAGTAGAGTATTAAACAATATACGTACCACCACTTCGTGTGCTAGACTTAGCTTTATAGAATTTAAAACAATTCACAGAGCTCATCTTTTGAAGACAAAACTTTCTAAAATATATCCCAAATGTTTCAGATTTGTGCGATAAATGTAAACATTCACCATGCAATCTTAGTCATATATTTGCCTTTTGTCTTAAGTTGCAAAACTTTTGGAATTCTTTCTTTAAAATAGTTTCTGATGTCCTAGGGGTCGAGTTAATTGATTGTCCTTTGATTGCAATCTTTGGTGTTCCTTCTCGGTGTCAGCCTTTAAGCCGGAAACAGGCTGATGTCATAGCTTTTGCATTTCTTCTTGCTAGGGCGCAGAATACTGTTATCCTGGACCTCCCCTCAACCCCCCTCTATTTCAGTTTGGCTCAAAGATTTGATATTTTTTTTTTAAACTTGAAAAAATTAAGTACAATATCAGAGGTGGGGGGAATCTTTTTTTGAAAAATGGCAAAAATGTATCATATACTTTCAGAATTTACAAGCCTTAGATGTAGATTGAGTGTAGGTATATAACACTTACTTTATTATTTATTTGTTTCTTAATTGTTATTGTCGGGTCTCGGGGCTAATCACCTGCCTTTTGTGTGTGTTTGGGTCTCTTGTCAGCTCACCGCGTCTACCTGTTTGAGTTTTCCCCGCCCTCCTTGTTTCAGTGTTGTGAACCCTAATTACTCACCACCTGTTTTCTATGTTCTTCTAATTTTTTCCCCTTATCAGTCCCCGTGTTTCTCTGTCTATTGTCAGACTGTTGTTACTCGTATCAATAGCTCCGATCTTCTAGCTATTCTTGGCACTCACCTTTGTCGTGTCTTGTCCTCAGGCTCCAGTGTGTTTAGCTGTTTTCTCTGCCCCCTGTTCCCCAGCGCAGAGCTCTTGGAAGCTTCAGTGTCATCCCTCCGGTCTCAGCGGTCATACAAATAACTGTGGAACGTTACTCATCGGTTTGATTCATCTGCTTCGACTATTCTTCCAGTCACTACGAGTAATCCTGTGAACGTGACTCATCTGATCTGCCTCCTCTGCTTTAAATAAAGCCTTGCGTAAACCCGCATCTGAATCCTGCCCATTTTCTCCTGACAGAACAGTCTGACCAGATCATGGATTCAGCGGGATCTGATCCACTCCGCTCGGCTCTCGTGCAGCAGGGAGTTTTGTTAGGACAGCATGCCACCCAGCTCAACACCACCGCGCAGGATGTGGACGCTCTCAGTGCCCGAGTCTCCGAGCTCCTCACACGGGTGGACGACCTTCAGCGAGAGGCAACAAACCGGGGGTCCATTCTTCACACCGGTATGGCCCACGAGTCCGAACCTCATGCCAACAATCCGCCGGTCTATGATGGCGATCCTAACGCCTGTCAAGCGTTTCTCTCCCAGTGCTCGCTGGTGTTTTCTCTGCAGCCCCGGCGTTACGCAAATGAGGAAGCCAAGGTTGCGTACTACCTTACACTTCTTTCGGGCCGTGCCCACGAATGGGGAATTGCCGTATGGAGATCGCGGGCTCCCTGTTGTGCTACCTTCACTGATTTTAGTCGAGAGATGGCAAAGTTATTTGATCGCTCAGCTCAGGGAGACGAGGTGGCGGCCCAGTTGTCGCGTCTGACTCAGGGGAGGAGCTCTGTCACGGATTACGCCATCCAGTTCCAGACTTTAGCGGCGGCGTGTGGCTGGAATGAGAGCGCGCTGCGCGCTCGTTTTCTTGAGGGGTTGGATTTTCAAATTTCTGATGAACTCGCGGCCATAGAGCTCCCGCGGGAATTGGATAATCTCATTAATCTCGCGCTCCGTATTGAGGGCCGTCTCAGCCGCCGCCGCAAACAACGGCAAGCGCCCGCCCCGTGGCGCCACCTAGAGTCCTCTTCAGCCAGTTCAGCCAGTTCTGCCGGCCGACAGCCCTCGGAGGAGGAGCCCATGCAGTTGGGTCGTTTACGGCTTACACCACAACAGAAGCAGGAGCGTCTGTCGTCGGGGGCGTGTCTATACTGCGGCAGGGGAGGACACTTCGCCCTTCACTGTCCGTTAAAAGCCAGGGTCCACCAGTGAGGCGGAGAGTCCTGGTGGGCACGGTTCTTAATTCAAGCTCTCCTGCAGCACGGACTCAGCTGCCGTTCCAACTCTCTTTCCAGAGTCGATCTCACGCTGGGCTCGCCCATGTGGATTCAGGGGCTGAGGGGAACTTCCTCGATGCTGCTTCTGCTCAACGTTGGAAAATACCGCTTATTCCTCTGGTTAGTCCCGTATCAGCATGGTCTTTAGCTGGCCGTCCCCTTACCACCATCACTCACATCACCCCCAAGATAAGCCTTCATATTGCTGACAGCCATAGCGAGCTGATTGAACTGTTTATTATTGATTCCCCTAAGGCTCCTTTAATCCTGGGGCACCCGTGGTTACATAAACACAACCCACACATTGACTGGGTCAACAATGCTGTTTTAGCCTGGAGTCTTGTCACGTGTCATGTTTGGGTGCTCTTTTTCCTCCTGTCTCTGTGTCTTGTGTTCCTCAGGAGGATCCCTCTGACCTGTCCGGTGTCCCCGCGGAGTACCATGATCTTCGGGTGGTCTTCAGTAAGGCCCGGGCCACCTCGCTACCCCAGCATCGCCCCTACGACTGTGCCATTGATCTTCTCCCGGGCGCTTCTCCGCCTAAGGGTCGGTTATACTCCCTTTCGGGTCCTGAGAGAGAGGCCATGGACAAGTATATACGTGAGTCACTTCAAGCTGGGCTCATCCGCCATTCCTCCTCTCCCGCTGGTGCAGGTGTTTTCTTTGTTCAGAAGAAGGACGGCGCCCTGCGCCCCTGTATTGATTACAGAGGTTTGAATGACATTACTATTAAGAACAGGTACCCCCTTCCTTTAATGTCTTCTGCTTTTGAATTATTACAGGGAGCTCGGGTCTTCACCAAGTTAGACCTGCGCAACGCCTACCACTTGGTGCGCATTCGGGAGGGGGATGAGTGGAAGACGGCATTTAACACCCCTTCGGGACACTACGAGTACTTGGTTCTTCCGTTTGGTCTTACCAATGCTCCAGCCGTTTTCCAGGGACTCGTCAACAGCGTGTTGGGTGACATGATCAATCAATTTGTCTTCGTGTATTTGGATGATATCTTGATTTTCTCTTCTTCTCTCCAATTACACACCCAGCATGTCAGACGGGTTCTCCAGCGGTTGTTAGAGAATCAGTTGTTTGTCAAGGCGGAGAAGTGCGAATTCCACGCTGAGTCTGTTACGTTCCTTGGCCACATTATTTCTACGGAGGCGATCAAGCCAGATCCCGCTAAGATTGAAGCTGTTGCCCAGTGGCCGGTTCCTGACTCCCGGAAGGCTCTGCAGCGATTCCTGGGTTTCGCCAACTTCTACCGGCGATTCATCAGAAATTTTGGTCAGATTGCTGCACCGCTCACAGCCCTAACCTCAACTAAGGTGTCCTTCAGATGGAACCGGGAAGCGCAGGTAGCCTTTGACATTTTAAAGTCCCGTTTTGTCTCTGCACCTGTTCTGTTGGTTCCAGATCCTGAGGCCCAGTTCATTGTTGAGGTTGATGCTTCAGACGTCGGGGTTGGCGCAGTTCTATCTCAGCGTTCCCTCCACGATGGGAAGCTCCACCCTTGTGCATTCTTCTCTCGTCGTCTCAGCCCTGCAGAACGTAACTATGACATCAGCAATAGAGAACTGTTGGCGGTACGATTGGCTTTGGATGAGTGGCGTCACTGGTTGGAGGGGTCAGTGCAGCCCTTCTTGGTCTGGACGGATCACAAGAACCTGGAATACATCCGTTCAGCCAAGAGGCTGAGCTCGCGCCAGGCCCGTTGGGCACTCTTCTTTGCCAGGTTCAACTTCACCCTCTCGTACCGGCCGGGATCTAAGAACACCAAACCCGATGCCCACTCTCGTCTGTTCGGTGCTCCAGGGGGGGAGGTTGCGGCCGAGGCCATCCTTCCTGAGGGGGTGGTGGTCGGGGCTCTTTCATGGGGTATCGAGCACCGAGTTGAGGAGGCCGGTCGAGGGGTGCAAGTGCCGGGGGAGTGTCCGGCGGGCAGGTTGCCGGTGCCGGCTGCGCTGCGCTCTGAGGTCCTTGAGTGGGGTCACTCATCCAGGTTAGTCTGCCATCCAGGGATTCGGAGGACGTTGTCTGCCATCCGACAGCGTTTCTGGTGGCCTACTATGGCCGCAGATGTTAGACAGTTTGTGTTGGCCTGCCCCACATGTGCCCAAAGTAAGCCGGTCAATCGCCCTCCTGATGGTCTGCTAAACCCTCTCCCTATCCCTTCCCGCCCTTGGTCACACATTGCCCTTGATTTCGTCTCAGGGCTTCCTCCGTCGAAGGGTAACACTGTTGTTCTCACAGTGGTGGATCGCTTTTCCAAAGCGGTTCATTTCATACCCCTGCCCAAGCTGCCCTCCGCCCGGGAGACCGCCCAACTGGTGGTGGACCACGTCTTCCGTCTACATGGGTTTCCGGTGGATGTGGTTTCTGATAGGGGTCCCCAGTTCGTCTCCCGGTTCTGGAGGGAATTTTGTAGACAGATTGGGGCCTCTGCTAGTCTGTCTTCAGGGTTTCATCCCCAGACCAATGGGCAGTGTGAGCGGGCCAACCAGGATCTAGGAAGAATGCTCCGCTGTCTAGCGTCCAACAATCCGAGTTCCTGGTGCCAGCAGCTCTCCTGGGCAGAGTACGCTCATAACACGCTTCCGGTGGCCGCGTCAGGTATGTCCCCCTTTGAGTGTTCTGTTGGTTATAACCCACCTCTGTTCCCGTCACAGGAACCCGACGCAGCGGTTCCATCCGCCCTGGCTTTCGTCCACCGCTGCCGTCGCACCTGGGAGAAAGTCAGGAGGATTCTGGTCCAAGCCTCTGGCCGAACCAAGACCGCAGCTGATCGTCGCCGGTCCTCTCCTCCTGCCTATGTGTGTGGTCAGCGGGTTTGGCTTTCTACCAAGGATCTGCCTCTCCGGGCGCCTTCTCGTAAGCTGGCACCCAGATTCATTGGGCCATTCCGCATCACCAAGGTGGTTAGTCCGGTGGCGATCAGGCTCAAGCTCCCTCCCACTTTTGGTCGGGTTCATCCGGTGTTTCATGTTTCCAGGGTCAAGCCGGTGTTCTCTTCCCCCCTTAATCCTGCTTGTAGTCGGCCCACCCCCCCGCCCCCTCGTCTTGTGGATGGATCTCCTACCTATACGGTTAAGAGATTACTCGATGAGGGGCGCCACGGCAGGGGGTTTCAGTATCTTGTGGACTGGGAGGGGTATGGTCCAGAGGAGAGGTGCTGGGTGCCGTCCTGGGACATTCTGGACTGCTCGTTGATTGAGGGCTTCCGGCGGCATCGAGGTAGGCCCCTTCCTAGAGCGTCAGGTGACGCTCCTGGGAGGGGGGGTACTGTCAGGTCTCGGGGCTAATCACCTGCCTTTTGTGTGTGTTTGGGTCTCTTGTCAGCTCACCGCGTCTACCTGTTTGAGTTGTCCCCGCCCTCCTTGTTTCAGTGTTGTGAACCCTAATTACTCACCACCTGTTTTCTATGTTCTTCTAATTTTTTCCCCTTATCAGTCCCCGTGTTTCTCTGTCTATTGTCAGACTGTTGTTACTCGTATCAATAGCTCCGATCTTCTAGCTATTCTTGGCACTCACCTTTGTCGTGTCTTGTTCTCAGGCTCCAGTGTGTTTAGCTGTTTTCTCTGCCCCCTGTTCCCCAGCGCAGAGCTATTGGAAGCTTCAGTGTCATCCCTCCGGTCTCAGCGGTCATACAAAAACTGTGGAATGTTACTCATCGGTTTGATTCATCTGCTTCGACTATTCTTCCAGTCACTACGAGTAATCCTGTGAACGTGACTCATCAGATCTGCCTCCTCTGCTTTAAATAAAGCCTTGCGTAAACCCGCATCTGAATCCTGACCATTTTCTCCTGACAGTTATATGTACGTGTATGTGTGTGTGTATGTATATGTATGTGTATATATATATATATATATATATATATGTGTGTGTGAGTGTGTGTGTGTGTGTGTATTTGTATATATTCATGTATTATTATTAACATTATTATTTAATTTATTTTATTTGTAATTTTTATTATTAATTTATTATTATTGTTATTTTTTTTCTCTTCCCAGATGTCATTGTATTCTAATTGGGGATTACTTGTTGGGGCTGGGTATGGTTGTATAGGGGGATTGGGCTGGTATAAAATGTAAATATGCAATTTGCAACAATACAAAATCTATGAAAAAAAAAAAAAAAAAAACAACATTAAAGCAAAAATGAGCAGTTCTGGCTCCACCTATCCTGGCAGGATTGTCCTCTCGTCAGTGCTCCTCTCGCACGATTGCTATGCGAGAGAGCGCTAATCGGAAACACCAGGTGGCGGAATTAGGAAATACTGCGAATGCGGATCATCTCGCACTTCGGAAGGCCCTTCGTGCACTTTGGAGACCTGGTCTTGCATACACTCAACTTTGGAACACAGCTTATTTGTGGTGAAGACGACTTGCTGAAGTTCAAACTGAGCATCACAATGGGGAAGAAATGAGATTTAAAATCTATACAATGTTTAGGCAGCAAGTGCAGTGTAGACAGAACAATTGTGTTTCCTGATCTCCTGAGTATAACATGTAAAGCATAAAGAGTAAAGGCCGTAGTACGGAACCTTGAGGTACTCCATACTGCAATTGTGATCTATATGATATCTCTTCATTTACTACTATGAATTAATGACAGTCATACAAGTAGGATTTAATGTTTTAACCCGCACCCCGACGCAGGCGTTCTAAACTCCCCTTGTTTGCACTTGTCAATATTTGCTAACAGATATACACTAAGTAGACATACAAAACGCCGCTTTTACCGCCACTCCTACCGCCGCGGCAGCAGTATAAAGTGCATTTGCAACCTTTGACCGCTGAGTGGCGCTTTAACCACAAGTTATCAAACAAGCGTAAACAAAGCACATTTTCGCTAATAGACGTCAGTTTTGACTCGGTGATGTGTTAGATTTGATGGCTTCAGTCAGGGAAAATGAAAGAAAAACACTGTAGTTAAAATATTTAATATTTAATATCCACAGACGAAAATTTGGTACTTATGAAGTTATGTGCATTTCTAGAACGAATTCAAGCAGGGTAAAAGTCAAGCCTGTGCCTGAACATGTGATTATATTTTCTCTAATCTACATGGTATTAAACCATATTTTAGATTTGACACATTTAAAAGGTGTGCAGTATTATTTATATTATATTAATTATGCATTATATTATTCAAAAGAAATTGTGGTTAACTTTGCATCGGAGCATTAAAAGTGGTAGCCTATTTTAGGGTGGTTGGCTACATGGATTAATATGTTATATGTAATATGTAATAATATTATGTTTTCATATATTATGCTTATATTTTAATTTATATTTTCAATATAAATATATTTTTTCCTTGAATGATACACTTCAGACTTTTGGTGTTGGCTGGTGCCTGTTGGTGTCGCTGTTGGACAGTGTTTTCTCTACTTCCTGTTGGCCTTCTGTAGCTAATCATAGCTCCATGTAGCTGTTTTTATTTTATATTTTTTCTCTATAATCTTTCTTACTATCACTGTCTGTTTGTTTGTTTTTTAAATTGTAAAATATAACTTAATTCACACCATATTTCTGATATTACGATTCAATCTTATCAGATTAACTTTGATCGTTCACTCTTCCGTGACTGCAGCACACCTGCAAAGCGTTAGCACTCGTTAGCTTGTCATTAGCGTTTTCTTTTCTCCTCTCCTCTCTCACGCTGCAGTTTTCCACAAGTTCATCAAACAACCGCAGTAAGAATATTTCATCAAGCACTGTGAGTAATGGCTTCTCCTACAATTGTTATTTGCACCTCTTGCCACATGTACAGTTTATCTATCTCTGTCGCTGATGAGGGATTCACATGTGATAAATGCAGGGAAACAGTTAGGCTGACAGAGAAGATTTCAGAATTAAAGGCACGCATCCAAACTTTAATTGAGGACAGTAAGAATGTTAGGGCTCTAGATATGTCTTTGGATGCGTCTAGCTCAGGGATTCCTGTACATTGTCCGGTTCCAGCAGAGCCCCTGCAGCAGGGCAACTGGGTGACGGTGAGGCAGCGTAGTCGTGGGTCAAAACACCGCTCTTCTGTTCCGATCAAAACATTAAACAGGTTCTCCCCACTCAGTGATGCACCCACTGAGAAACCTGATGAAAGTGCTCTAGTTATTGGCGATTCTATTGTACGGAACGTGAATATAGAGACACCAGCCACCATAGTCAAATGTTTACCGGGAGCCAGAGCGCCTGACATCTTGGCAAATTTAAAAGTGCTGGCTAATGCTAAACGTAAATACAGTAAGATTGTTATTCATGCCGGCGCTAATGATGTTCGACTTCGCCAGTCGGAGATCACTAAAAATAACTTTAAAGAGGTGTGTGAACTTGCAAGCACGATGTCAGACACTGTAATATGCTCTGGTCCCCTCCCTGCTTACCGTGGTGACGAGATGCATAGCAGATTGTCATCACTCAATGGCTGGATGTCTAAGTGGTGCCCACAGAATAACATAGGTTTCATAGACAATTGGACGAGCTTTTGGGGCAGACCTGACCTGTTTAAAAGAGATGGTCTTCATCCCTCCTGGGGTGGCGCCACTCTTCTGTCTAGAAATATGGCAAATAGTCTTAGTGTTTATACTTGACTAACTGGGGCCAGGTCAGGAAGCAGACAGACTGGCTTAACCGACCGTCTGCTGGCTGCCTCCCGTCACAGAGGTCAGTTAATTCTCAGCACATAGAGACTCTTTCACCTAGATATCACACTATAGAGACTGTGTCTGTTCCCCGAACTAGAAAATACAAAAAACGTCCAAACCAAGTTAAGGTTAACAATTTAATTGAGGTTCAACAAATAAAAAACAAATGCAATATGGATAAACAAATGATAAAGATTGGCTTATTGAATATCAGATCCATTTCTACGAAAACACTTT
Source organism: Carassius gibelio (assembly GCF_023724105.1). Lineage (NCBI taxonomy): Eukaryota > Metazoa > Chordata > Actinopteri > Cypriniformes > Cyprinidae > Carassius > Carassius gibelio. The sequence goes on along the minus strand of NC_068374.1, from coordinate 1,201,442 downwards.
TTGTAAATAATATGATAACTGATCATAATATAGATGTGCTCTGCTTGACAGAAACCTGGCTAAAACCTGATGATTACATTATTTTAAATGAGTCCACCCCCCAAGATTATTGTTATAAACACGAGCCGCGTCTAAAAGGTAAAGGGGGAGGAGTTGCTTCAATTTATAATAACGTTTTCAGGATTTCTCAGAGGGCAGGCTTCAAGTATAACTCGTTTGAAGTAATGGTGCTTCATATAACATTATCCAGAGAAACCAATGTTAATGATAAATCCCCTGTTATGTTTGTACTGGCTACTGTATACAGGCCACCAGGGCACCATACAGACTTTATTAAAGAGTTTGGTGATTTTACATCCGAGTTAGTTCTGGCTGCAGATAAAGTCTTAATAGTTGGTGATTTTAATATCCATGTCGATAATGAAAAAGATGCATTGGGATCAGCATTTATAGACATTCTGAACTCTATTGGTGTTAGACAACACGTTTCAGGACCTACTCATTGTCGAAATCATACTCTAGATTTAATACTGTCACATGGAATTGATGTTGATAGTGTTGAAATTATTCAGCCAAGTGATGATATCTCAGATCATTATTTAGTTCTGTGTAAACTTCATATAGCCAAAATTGTAAATTCTACTTCTTGTTACAAGTATCGAAGGACCATCACTTCTACCACAAAAGACTGCTTTTTTAAGTTATCTTCCTGATGTATCCGAATTCCTTAGCATATCCAAAACCTCAGAACAACTTGATGATGTAACAGAAACTATGGACTCTCTCTTTTCTAGCACTTTAAATACAGTTGCTCCTTTACGCTTAAGAAAGGTTAAGGAAAACAGTTTGACACCATGGTATAATGAGCATACTCGCACCCTAAAGAGAGCAGCCCGAAAAATGGAGCGCAGCTGGAGGAAAACAAAACTAGAGGTATTTCGTATTGCTTGGCGGGAAAGTAGCATATCCTACAGAAAAGCATTAAAAACTGCTAGATCTGATTACTTTTCTTCTCTTTTAGAAGAAAACAAACATAACCCCAGGTATTTATTCAATACAGTGGCTAAATTAACGAAAAATAAAGCCTCAACAAGTGTTGACATTTCCCAACACCACAGCAGTAATGACTTTATGAACTACTTTACTTCTAAAATCGATACTATTAGAGATAAAATTGCAACTATTCAGCCGTCAGCTACAGTTTCGCATCAGACAGTGCACTATAGACCCCCTGAGGAACAGTTCCACTCATTCTCTACTATAGGAGAGGAAGAATTGTATAAACTTGTTAAATCATCTAAACTTACAACATGTATGTTAGACCCTATACCATCTAAGCTCTTAAAAGAGGTGCTTCCAGAAGTCATAGGTCCTCTTCTGACTATTATTAATTCCTCATTGTCATTAGGATATGTCCCCAAAACCTTCAAACTGGCTGTTATTAAGCCTCTCATAAAAAAGCCACAACTTGACCCCAGAGAACTAGTTAATTATAGACCAATCTCGAATCTCCCTTTTCTGTCCAAGATACTAGAAAAGGTGGTATCCTCACAATTATATTCCTTCTTAGAGAAAAATGGTATATGTGAGGATTTCCAGTCAGGATTTAGACCGTATCATAGTACTGAAACTGCTCTCCTTAGAGTTACAAATGATCTGCTCTTATCATCTGATCGTGGGTGTATCTCTCTATTAGTTTTATTGGATCTTAGTGCTGCGTTTGACACAATTGACCACAACATTCTTTTGCATAGACTTGAACACTTTGTTGGCATCAGTGGAAGTGCATTAGCATGGTTTAAATCGTACTTATGACCGCCATCAGTTCGTAGCAGTGAATGAAGATGTATCATATCGATCACAAGTGCAGTATGGAGTACCTCAAGGCTCAGTTCTAGGGCCGCTACTCTTCACGCTTTATATGTTACCCTTGGGAGATATCATCAGGAAACATGGTGTTAGCTTTCACTGTTATGCTGATGATACGCAGCTCTATATTTCCTCGCAGCCCGGTGAAACACACCAATTTGAAAAACTAATGGAATGCATAGCCGATATAAAAAATTGGATGACGAGTAATTTCTTACTGCTAAATTCAGAAAAAACAGAGGTGTTAATCATAGGGCCTAAAAACTCTACTTGTAATAACCTAGAACACTGTCTAAGACTTGATGGTTGCTCTGTCAATTCTTCGTCATCAGTTAGGAACCTAGGTGTGCTACTTGATCGCAATCTTTCCTTAGAAAGCCACGTTTCTAGCATTTGTAAAACTGCATTTTTCCATCTCAAAAATATATCTAAATTACGGCCTATGCTCTCAATGTCAAATGCAGAAATGTTAATCCATGCATTTATAACTTCAACGTTAGACTATTGTAATGCTTTATTGGGTGGTTGTTCTGCACGCTTGGTAAACAAACTACAGCTAGTCCAAAATGCAGCAGCAAGAGTTCTTACTAGAACCAGGAAGTATGACCATATTAGCCCGGTCCTGTCCACACTGCACTGGCTCCCTATCAAACATCGTATAGATTTTAAAATATTGCTTATTACTTATAAAGCCCTGAATGGTTTAGCACCTCAGTATTTGAATGAGCTCCTTTTACATTATACTCCTCTACGTCCGCTACGTTCTCAAAACTCAGGCAATTTGATAATACCTAGAATATCAAAATCAACTGCGGGCGGCAGATCCTTTTCCTATTTGGCGCCTAAACTCTGGAATAACCTACCTAACATTGTTCGGGAGGCAGACACACTCTTGCAGTTTAAATCTAGATTAAAGACCCATCTCTTTAACCTGGCATACACATAACATACTAATATGCTTTTAATATCCAAATCCGTTAAAGGATTTTTAGGCTGCATTAATTAGGTAAACTGGAACCGGAACACTTCACATAACACCGTACTTTCTACATCATTAGAAGAATGGCATCTACGCTAATATTTGTCTGTTTCTCTCTTGTTCCGAGGTCACCGTGGCCACCAGATCCAGTCTGTGTCCAGATCAGAGGGTCACTGCAGTCACCCGGATCCAGTACGTATCCAGACCAGATGGTGGATCAGCACCTAGAAAGGACCTCTACTGCCCTGAAAGACAGCGGAGACCAGGACAACTAGAGCCCCAGATACAGATCCCCTGTAAAGACCTTGTCTCAGAGGAGCACCAGGACGGGACCACAGGAGACAGATGATTCTTCTGCACAGTCTGACTTTGCTGCAGCCTGGAATTGAACTACTGGTTTCGTCTGGTCAGAGGAGAACTGGCCCCCCAACTGAGCCTGGTTTCTCCCAAGGTTTTTTTCTCCATTCTGTCACCGATGGAGTTTCGGTTCCTTGCCGCTGTCGCCTCTGGCTTGCTTAGTTGGGGTCACTTCATCTACAGCGATATCATTGACTTGATTGCAAATTAAAACAGACACTATTTCAACTGAACAGAGATGACATAACTAAATTCAATGATGAACTGCCTTTAACTATCATTTTGCATTATTGAGACACTGTTTTCCAAATGAATGTTGTTCAGTGCTTTGGCGCAATGTATTTTGTTTAAAGCACTATATAAATAAAGGTGATTGATTGATTGATTGAAGTGGCCCAGTGATTTCTTCAAAGAACACTTATTAAAATCTCCCAGAATAAAACAGGGTGCGTCGGGTGATGCGGATTGTAATTCATGAACCACCCGTTCAATCTCCTTTACCGCATTATCCTCATTTGCTCGAGGGTGGATGTACACTACCGTAACGAGCAGCTGAGGAAACTCCCGGGGCAAGTACTGAGGTCTTAGTGCCACAGTCAATAACTAGATTGTTCTTCCATTGTTAACCATGGTGACCTGCAAAGTAACGCGTGCAGCCATCATTGCATTGCATAAAAATGGCTTCACAGGCAAGGATATTGTGGCTACTAAGACTGCATCCAAATCAACAATGTATAAGATCATTAAGAACTTCAAGGAAAGAGGTTCAATTCTTGTAAAGAAGGCTTCAGGGCGTCCAAGAAAGTCCAGCAAGCGCCAGGATCTTCTCCTCTTTAGGAGAAGAGGATTCAGCTGTGGGATCGGAGTGCCCCCAGTGCAGAGCTTGCTCAGGAATGGCAGCAAGCAGGTGTGAGCGCATCTGCACGCACAGTGAGGTGAAGACTTTTGGAAGATTGCCTGGTGTCAAGAAGGGCAGCAAAGAAGCCACTTCTCTCAACAAAAAAAAAAACATCAGGGACAGATTGATCTTCTGCAGAAAATATAGTGAATGGACTGCTGAGGACTGGGACAAAGTCATATTCTCCGATGAAGCCCCTTTCCAATTGTTTGGGGCATCTGGAAAAAGGCTTGTTCGGAGAAGAAAAGGTGAGCGCTACCATCAGTCCCGTGTCATGCCAACAGTAAAGCATCCTGACACCATTCATGTGTGGGGTTGCTTCTCATCCAAGGGAATGGGCTCACTCACAATTCTGCCCAAAAACACAGCCATGAATAAAGAATGGTACCAAAATACCCTCCAACAGCAACTTCTTCCAACAATCCAACAACAGTTTGGTGAAGAACAATGCATTTTCCATAAGGAAAAAGTGATAACTAAGTGGCTCGGGGACCAGAATGTTGAAATTTTGGGTCCATGGCCTGGAAACTCCCCAGATCTTAATCCCATTGAGAACTTGTGGTCAATCCTCAAGAGGCGGGTGGACAAACAAAAACCCACTAATTCTATGCAAGTCTATGGCAGCCCATAGAACCGATTGCAGGAAAGTTGTATAATTTGGCACACTGATAGAGGACAGTCCCATCATTAACTACAGCAAATTTGAAGTCCCTAACTCCAACTGTCTAGCGCCACCACTTGTCCAAAATTTTAATATTTTTATGCTAATATCTTTTGAACCGTAAGCCAGAAAATGGAAATAATTTTTTCCTCTGAATCCTTGGCTCATGCCAAGTCGAATGAACCCCAAAGTTCTAAAATCGCAAGGTTTAGTTTTTTCTCTATTTTCGATTGTTCAAAAAAACCTACTTTTTCGAACTCGTCCTATACGGTTAGTCCGAATTTCACGAAAATTGGCTCAGACCATCTTCAGACAATGCTGGCTATAAGTTATGGAATTCAAGTTGATTCGTCTAACCGTTCTCGAATAACACGTGAACAAATTTGACGAAAAACATGCAAATATGCATATATTCTATAGGCTATATCTCAGCAACGGTTTGGTGTATTGAGACCAAACTTGGTGTGAGTTATAACAAGCATGACATGAGCCTACCTGCAGTGTTTTGACGCAGTGCCACCTAATGATCAGGAGATATGAAACATTTTGAATTATGTTTCAAAATGCTGTATTTTTTGAACGCATTACCATATCATTACGAAAATAATTACATAAATATTCAGCTCCATGCCCTGAAGGTACTTGAAAAGTTTGGTGGCAGCGCCACCTTGTGGTCAAGAGTTATAATGAAATATAAAAAAAATGCTAATAACTTTTGAACAAATTAGACTATTGAAATGAAAATGGTATCCCTATATTCTTTGTGTCCTGCCGAGAACATAGAATCCAATTATTCCAAAATTGGCCATACTTCCTGTCCACCATTTTGAATAATGTTGAAAATCTACTTTTTCGAACTCCTCCTTAGCCGATTTTCACCAAATTTGACGTGGATCATCTTCAGACCCCACTGGCCTAAAGGTATGGATTTCGTGTCGATATACGAAACGGTTCTCATTTAGTGCATCAACAAATTTGCTGGAAGGATGCCAAAATGCATTTGAGCCTGTATCTAAACAAAGCTTTGAAATATTTGCACCAAACTTTGTATGTGTCATTGTCACCCCACACTGACCATGCCACATCAATTTGGTAACAGCGCCACCTATTGGCCAAGAGTAATTAACCATTCATTAACCTTCAATTATGAATTATATTACAAAATATTCCCTGGCTTATGCTGATAACATAGATACCAAATATGCCAGAGTAAGCTGAAATTCCAGTCCGCCATTTTGATTTATGTTGAAATCCTACTTTTTAGAACTCCTCATCAACCGTAGGTACAATTTTCACCAAATTCAAATCAGACGATCTTCAGACTATGCTGACACAAAGTTATGAATTTTGTGTTGATAGACAAAACCGTTTTCGCATACCACAGCGACGAATTTGAGGCACAATGACAAAATGACACTTGAGGCTGTATCTCTGGAATACTTTGGCTTATTAACACCAAACTTTCTGTGTGTTATTTAAAAGTCACACAGAGTACACCAAATTCATTTTTTTAACAGTGCCACCTATTGGTCAAACTTGATAGGTGTGGCAACCCGGAGGTGCATTTAAGGTATAATTTGCCAACTATGCCACTCAGGGAGTTACACCCAGAGAATTTAGTGTCTCTAAAAGGACACGCAAGTTTGTTCATCAATAATCGCTCAGAGACATGGGTGACGATACAAAACAGCTGACTTTATTAAGTTACACAATCATTTTAAAACACTCGTTAAGATATCAGGCCTCAGCCAATCACTAAGGGTTCGACACTGAAAAGGTCACAGAAACACCAGCTGACTGGGGCTTACCAGCAGGGTCGGGCTATCAGAGATTAGGCTGCCTATAGCAGAGAAATCATTCCTTTCACCAGTGCACGCAAACACACGCACTCACACCACACTCCACGGATGGACACGGCACACTGTGAACAACACACCACCACCACTTAGAAGGGAATAGAGCCGGCCTCCCTGCCTTTGGCACCCAGATCCTGCGGCACAAGAACAGAGCAATCTTAATACGAGTCACTAAACATGCACACAGAATAATTAAGGTGCTGGATTGCCTTATATTGATTTAAATTAAACAAAACCCAAAATGAGTATTAACAAAACTGGAAGAGAAATGTACAAGGCCTAGTTGCCCAAAAATTACAAATCATAAATCAAACAACTAATTTAAACAAAAATAAAAGGCAAAAGCAAGACAATGAATTTTAGTTTGCAGAAAAATAAACCAAACTCAATTTACAAATATAGCTGCAAGCAGCAATTACGGGGCCAAGCACTCCAACGGCAAATGTAGGAGCTAAGCATGGCATGGAGCATCACACCAAATGCATTAATGAGCAATAAGAGCAATTTTAGGATTATTGTAATCGAAATGGCTAAAAAAATAATCATAAATACAACCTCTAGTAGTATGATTTATTGGCTCATCAAGATTGACCAATAGGTGGTGCTATTATCAAAAGATTTTGTGTACTCTGTGTGACTTTTCAATGACACAAACAAAGTTTGGTGTCAATATGCAAAAGCATTGCAGAGATACAGCCTTGTGTCATTTTGGCATTGTGCCTTAAATTCGTCGCTGTGGTATGCGAAAACGGTTTTGTCTATCGATACAAAATCCATAACTTTGGGTCAACATAGTCTGAAGATTATCTGATTCGATTTTGGTGAAAATCGGACCTATGGTTGATGAGGAGTTAAAAAAAGTAGGTTTTCAATATAAATCAAAATGGCGGACCGGAAGTTCAGCTTACAATGGCATATTTGGTATCTATGTTATCGGCATAAACCAGGGAATATTTTGAGCCCAGTTTCCTTGCAATAGGTTAATGCATTAAAAAGTTAATTGCAATTTTATGTGTAATTATTCATGGTTAATGAATGGTTTATTACTCTTGAAAAATAGGTGGCACTGTAACCAAATTTATGTGGCATGGTCAGTGTGAGGTGACGATGACACATACAAAGTTTGGTGCAAATATGTCACAGCTTTGCAGAGATACAGCCTCAAATGAATGTTGGCACCGTTCCAGCAGATTCGTTGATGCGCTAAATGAGAACCGTTTCGAATATCGACAGGAAATCCATAACATTTTGCCAGGAATGTCTGAAGATGATCCACGTCAAATTTTGTGAAAATCTTTTAAAACGGTTTAGGAGGAGTTTGAAAAAGTAGGTTTTCAACATTAATCAAAATGGCGGACAGTAAGTTCAGCCAAATAAGGAAAACTCGGCTTGACCCAAGGAATCTATTAAGACCAGCGTCATGTCAATAGCCAGATTTATTCAAAAGTTATTAGCCTTTATGTAAATTGAGTTATAACTTTTGACCACTAGGTGGCGCTGTTTCAAAATATTTTGAGTACCTTCAGGGGATGGTGTTGTTGGCACATTCTGAGTTTCGGAATATAACACCAATGCATTTGTTTAGTATAGCCTTTTATTTCACATAAGTGTATTGAAGTCAATGGGAATTTCATGTTTTGTTCTATTATATCGCCACCAAGAGGCTCAGTCCCACCATTTTTTTTATGTGTCATCAGAGTGAGCCCATACATATGCGTGTCAATTTTGGTGAAAATATCTCAATTCACTTCAGAGTTATAGACATTTACATGAAAAAACACGTAAAAATTTACTGACTCTTGACTTTGATTGAATATTACTACCCCTTACTATCAATATTTTTGCATTTGGGCATAGGCATTAGGCTATCGACCTATGTTTCCGAACTTCTGACGGTGGTTTCGTCTCGATCAGACAAGCGGTTTCGAAGATATAGCCAAATGTTTTTTAAGCGCTAAATCACAACGCTACACAAACTAGAAGGCGAAACCTAGCATGTTTGGTATGATAGGACTCGGTAAGGTTTCAGGAGTCTAATTTGATGAGTCTCGTGAAAATAAGTCGACCACACCCAGAGTTATAAGCATTTAAACAAAGATAATCACCTGTTTCGAAACTTCTCACGCTCCTTCAGGACATTGTGCTGATGACCCATACCAAGTTTCGTAACAATCCGTTGATGCATTCTTAAAATACAGCATTTTAGCACAAAATTCAAAATGGCCGACAGTCAAAATGGCCGAGATGGTAAAATTGGATATCAGTCGACTCAGCATGTTGCCCTGAATCTAACAAGATCAATGTTATGATTTTTGGACAAACTGTTCAGAAGTTATAAGCAAAAATAGCAGTTTTTCATATCTCCGGACCAGTAAGTGGCGCTGCGCCGAAACGCAGCATGTAGCCTCAGGTCATGCTTGTTATGACATGTACCAAGTTTGGTCTGAATAGGATAAGTCGTTGCAGAGATACAGCCTTACGACTGTTTTTGTAAGCGCTACGTAAAATTTGTTAGAGCGTTTATCGGAAACTGTTTAACGAATCAATTTGAATTCCATAACTTTTGGTTAGCACTGCCTGAAGATGATCTGGTTCAATTTTTGTGTTAATCGGACAAACCGTCTAGGACGAGTTTGAAAAAGTATGTTTTTCAAAAAAATCTAAATGGCGGCCATATTTGTATGACGGAAAATGACTTAATAGAGTGCAATCGATTGGGCATGAGCCGAAATCAGAGGAAAAGGGAACTTTGTTGATTGGTTTTACGGTTAAAAAGTTATTAACAAAATAAAAGTGAAACTTTGGACAGTTGGTGGCGCTAGAGGGAATGTCTTAGAGACACCAAAATTGGTGTAATTAATGTTGGCACTGTCCTCTTTCAGAATGTCAATCCAAAACAACTTTCCCGCAATCGGTTCTATGGGCTGCCATAGACTCCCAGTCGGAAAAAGGAAGAATAATAATAAGAACGGGAACAAATAAAATAGGGTCCTACGCACCTTCGGTGCTTGGCCCCTAATAATCAACTAAGCATCAAAACAAAATACAAACTAGGAAAATACAAAAATAGAAAAACAAAATCAACACAAAACAAAACAAAACAGCAATGTTATCCGTGGGCAGGACGTGAAACGCGCCCAACTAGCAGTCGCAGCAGCAGTGCGAGATCTGCAGGAGAAACGAATCCATTGATTTTTATCCCAAGAGAGGGAGTGGCGATCAAGCAATCAGCTTACGCTCAACATTTCCGGGCGAGCACCTGGAATAAAATGGGTCACCATTTAATATTACCGTTATAAAGCCTCACCCAAACGTATTAAACGCCAGTTAGACCTACTATGGTACATGCTTAATCAGTAGGGCACACACACACACACACACCCAACAACGGTAGTCACAGCAGCAGTGCGTCCGCACAAGAAACGGAACAGCTGACTCACACTTATGAGAGGAAATGACCATGAGGAACTTACTATGGTGCAAGAAAGACACGCAACCCAGGACAATTAGTTACGAAATTTAAAAAAAACACCAATCTCAAAGTCACCAAGCGTTCCTACCTCTCTAATGTCCACACCTGATGCCAGAAGCAGCCACAGTCAGGTGTTTGCGGTGCGTCAGTGATGTCAACAAATGACGTTGACATAAAGCGCAGGTCTATCGCACATTATATCCCCATAGTGACAGCCAATTGGCTTACGATCCACATAATTATAAGGGAAGGTAAAGGGCTTTCCCACCACATAGGCTAAGTAATCATGCTATTAGAGGTGGTATTTATGATTTTTTTTAGCCATTTTAATTACAATAATACAAAAATTGCTGTTATTGCTCATTAATGCATTTGGTGTGAGGCTCCATGCCATGCTTAGCTCCTACATTTGCCTTTGGAGTGCTTGGCCCCATAATTGTTGCTTGCAGCTATATTTATTTTTATAATTGTAGCCTACATAAATAGGTGAAGCAAAACAAATATTTGGATTGTCCGTTATTTTTTCCCTTATTTTCTTAAAGAATGAACGCATATTTTCTACAAGAATAAACATGATAACATATTATTAATTAATACAAAATAATTTAAGCAATTAAAAACTTTTTTTTTACTTGAATTTAAATACTATAAGTAAAAAAAATGGTAAAATGTCACAGTGCATGTTAAATAGCCTAAATGAACTTGTGTTAAAAATATAATTAGAACTAACAATATAATTAGATTTTTTTTAAATGAACAATTCCTGTATAAAATGGGACAGCGACCTTTATATCAAACATTTTTAAATCGTCTCACTTTGACATCCAGCCTTTGAGTGACGAGAATCTGCTATGTATCTCATAACCACAGTAAGCAGGGAACTGGCTCATGGCTTGTGTGTGTATATCAATAAAGATTGGTGTAAGATTGCTGCTTCTGGCATTGCTATCGTTCGGACGTGCTAGCTTACTGCTCTGCGCTTTGCTTCTTATTTCTGTACTTTTCTCTGATTTTTCTAAGATTTTTACATCAGCAGATCAGTACAGTGCTCAAACAACAGATTTTTGGCACAAACGCTTAAACTAAAAACTCTTTGGGACTGGAATAATACTACAAAAAGAAAACTTTGCTTCCCACTGCAAGCAGCTTACATTCCGTAGACGGGAAAACAACTGCCTACATTCAAACAGAAGAGACAAAAAAAGCCTCCTGTTGGATCTACTTGTTGCATAAACTGCTGCAAGCAAGGATTGTCATTCTTGAAACAAAGTCACTTGCTGGACTTCCAAAACAGACAGAACACTTAGCAGACCGTCGTTATGGACCCTCTCAGCATACAGCCGGTGAGTCCCATGAATCTTATGAATCTCAACAGTTTATACCAAGTGTAGAGGAACAAGCCGAAACTGATCGCCACACTAATCAATGGCACAAACAGGGAGCGAGACCCAAAGAAACACGAGACATCAGATTGTCACTAGTTTCTCGCATTGCTGCCATAGCTTCCTCTACCCCAGATTCGACTATGACAAGGCTTGTAAATACTGGTATTCTACCACCCCCTATACATCTGGAGAACAGATTTGAAGCATTAATGAATGTGAGTGAGGAATCCCCAAATGTGATTAAACATCTATTGGAACAGCCAGCAGTGGCATTCAACGCAGAACGCAACCGAGCCCAGGACTATGATAGTGTGTGACTCTGTTATTAGAAACATCCATAGCAGGACTACAACAACATGCTGCCTTCCCCAAGCAACGGTCTCTAATGTGAACAAGGAACTTCAGAACATTCTGATGAAGCACAAGACTTCAAATCGAATCATGACAATGACTCATGTGGGGAACAATGATATTCGGAAAGAGCAGTCAGAACTCCTTAAGAAGGACTTCAGTGAACTCTTTGAAACACTTAGAAGACTCAAAGTTCAGTCGTTCATCAGTGGACCACTCCCAGCAAGGGGAAAAAATATGTTTTCACGGTTGCTTGGGCTGAACACATGGCTACAAAGATCTTGTATCTTGTGTCTTAATTCTGTATTTTCTTTGATATTTTGATGTCTGCTACAACTGAATCTAGATCTGTCTCTGTCAGAAGGAGATGCATAAACGAGAACACAAGTGTACTATTTATGGAGGCTATATCTTTAACACCAAGCATTTCTGCAGACTCTGTTGATACTCTCCTTGATTCCTTTAACTCAAAAGTTAAGAATGTTATTGATGATATTGCTCCAATAATAGTCAGTAAGAAAACAAACAGACAGAAATCAGTTTGGAATCAGTTTGAATTCAGTTATGTCATCTCTGTTCAGTTAAATAGTGTATGTGCATTTATTTGCAATCAAGTCAATGATGTCGCTGTAGATGGAGTGACCCCAACTAAGCAAGCAAGCATCTATAGCATCTATAAAGCCTTCATGTTTTTATTGTGAAACTAGCCACAGCTAGACAGAATTTCTTCTCAAACCTTATAAACAGTAACTTAAATAACACTCGTACTCTGTTTGCCACTGTTGAGAGACTGACAACCCCCCCCCAAGTCAGATTCCCAGTGATATGCTATCAGACAGCAAATGCAATGAGTTTGCTTACTTCTTTTCTGAGAAGATCATCAATATCAGGAAGGCGATTTGCATATCCTCAAGTAATGCAGAGGTCAGACAGATTAGGCCACAATATCAAAAAGATACTATGTCTATTTTTGAAGCAATTGATAGCAAAATTCTGGAAGACATAGTGCAGCACCTAAAATCGTCAACCTGCTATCTTGACACACTTCCCACATCTTTTTTCAAAAGTGTGCTTAACTGCTTAGAAGCAGGTCTTTTAGAAGTGGTGAATGCCTCACTTCTTTCTGGGACATTTCCAAACTCCTTAAAAACTGCAGTTGTTAAGTCCTTCCTGAAAAAGAGCAATCTTTATAACACCATTTTGAGCAATTTTACCCTAATATCTAATCTTCCTTTTATAGGCAAAATTATAGAAAATGTAGTTTTTAATCAGCTGAACAAATACTTAAACTCAAATGGATACCTGGACAAATTTCAATCTGGTTTTCGACCGCGTCACAGCACAGAGACAGCACTCATTAAGATAATAAATGATATTAGTTAAATTGTGACTCTAGCAAAATATCGGTGCTGGTATTGCTAGATCTCAGTGCTGCGTTTGACACTGTCGATCATAACATACTACTAGAGAGACTGGAAAACTGGGTCAGGCTTTCTGGGATGGTACTCAAATGGTTCAGGTCATACTTAGAAGGGAGAGGCTATTATATAAGTATAGGAGAGCATAAGTCTAAGTGGACGTCCATGACATGCGGAGTCCCACAAGGATCAATTCTTGCACCGCTCTTGATTAGCCTGTATATGCTCCCACTAAGTCAAATAATGAGAGAACCAAATTGCCTATCACAGCTATGCTGACGATACCCAGATTTACCTAGCCTTATATCCAAATTACTACAGTCCCATTGACTCCCTTTGCCAATGCATTGATGAAATTAATAGTTGGATGTGGCAGAACTATCTTCAGTTAAATAAGGAAAAAAACTGAAGTCATTGCATTTGGAAACAAAGATGAAGTTTCAAGGTGAATGCATACCTTGACTCTAGGGGTCAAAAAACTAAAAATCAAGTCAGGAATCTTGGTGTGATTCTGGAGACAGACCTTAGTTTCAGTAGTCATGTCAAAGCAGTAACTAAATCAGCATACTATCATTTACAAAACATTGCAAGAATTAGATGTTTTGTTTCAAGCCAAGACTTGTTCAGGAAGTTACAGGTGAAGCAGAGGGAGTGGAACACAGTCAGTACTCAGGCGAGGGCTCCCTCTGCTGGCGTGGCGTTACAGGTTCACACAAAACAAGGGGAGTCCGCCTTTAGTTACTATGCCGCCCGAAGTTGGAATCAGCTTCCAGAAGATATCAGATGTGCTAAAACACTAGTCACATTTAAATCTAGACTTAAACTCATCTGTTTAGCTGTGCATTTATTGAATGAGCACTGTGCAACATCCGAACTGATTGCACTATACGTTCACTGTTTTTTTTTTTTAATTATTATTATTTTATGTAAAATCATGTTCTAACTGTTTTAAATTCATTTTAACCCCTTACTAGTAACCCCATTTTTTGGCATGGAGACAGAAATTACATACCCGAAATAAAAAGGTTTCTGCTCATGATTCTTTCTGACTAGATACATAATCAACCTTTGTTCACAAAGCTGACACTTTAAAGTTTACTGACCAGGAATCAGAATCACTCAGACTGTTATGATAATAGAGATATATAAGCTCAAACATAAAAACAAAAATAAAAATATTAAAAACATATGTTTTAAATGTATTTTAAAAATTGTTGATGTAGGAAATGAGTTTGAAAACACAGTGTAGCTAAGGCCACAAGTCTTCCAAAACTTTATAAAAATTTCATAATCGAATCTGTAAAACTGTGAATTTTATTAAATATTTTCTAAGGCCATGTCATGTGTGTTTTTAGAGAAGGCTAATCAGATTGATTTATGGCCCTTGTCATCCCTGTAAGATCTCACATGTAAACTCTCCTGTGTATTTTGTATGTGTGTTGGCTTTGCAAAACTCCCCAATTCATTGTTGTATTGTTCTCACCAAACGAGTCTTTCACACCTCCGCCAGGTATGACACATTATCTGCATTATTCTTATATCATTATTCTTTTGTTTTTATTCCACCTTTATTAGCCTTTATTGTGGTTTTTCAGGCTTTACAAAGACACAAAGCAGCGATCTCACTTCAGTCTCTGTTTGCATTTAGCCCTTATTTATCAAAAGTCTTACTATAAAAATACAACAAAACATTTTCTTATGACCTTACGTGAATTATTGAGACAAAAATGCATTATGAAGAAGAAATGCACCTGCTATTAGTAGCATTGGAGCCAACGGTAGCATCAAGCTACATCAGACAATTTATGAAATTATCAGTACACTTTTACTCAAAATTCACTTTAAACCCTGATCGAGTGTTTATAATAACGTCCTTTAGCGATCAGGGGTGGAATTTGGTCGTTTACTGTTGTAAAAATATGTTATTTGTAGCCTTTTTCATCGCTGCACAAGTTAGCATTTCCGATGTACATTTTCAATTTTTTTAATAAAAATGCCCCAGATCTTAAAGGAACACTCCGACTTTTTGGGACTTTAGCTTATTCACAGTATCCCCCAGAGTTAGATAAGTCCATACATACCTTTTTCATTTCTGTGCGTTCTGTCAGTGTTATTTGAGGCACCCACCGCTAGCCTAGTTTAGCACAAAGACTGGATGTAAATGGATACTGTTAGCATAGTAATCCCATTAAGTGACAAAATAATCCAAACATTTTCCTATTTAAATGTTGTGATCTGTATAGTCACAGTGTGTACAAATAACAAGGCTATATGAGACAGAGACCATTTTTAATCGTATAAATACTGGGAACTATATTCTCACTAGGCGTAGGAGCACAGCTAACGTTACTTGGGCGGAGTGGCTGCTTGGGCGGAGTGATAAGCGCAGCACACGAGACGCGCCATGGTGATGAGCAGAGTGTTCGCTCAGAGTTAGAATAATAGAGTCAGCAATTACTAGATACAACATTTATAGTGTACAATCATGGGTGTTTGCTGTATTGTAAAGAGCTGCGACAATAAACAGGGGAGACCAGGTAATACTATGATGTTTCATAGAATTCCAACCCAAAACGCTGACCTGATGAATCGATGGCTACTTGCTCTGGAAATAGATCCAAACACACCTATAACACCATCACGAAGTATTTCGTTTGCTCTGAACATTTTACTGTGAACGACTATTTTGAAAAAATGCAAGTTGCCACACGGACCATGAAACGTGTGCTAAAGGATACAGCCATCCCATCGATAATAAAGACAGGAAAAATTGGATCACCTGTTGCTGCGGTAAGTGTTCCGTTATGTTTTGAGATGACTAACATTAGCCATACTGTAACAGTGCAATGCTAATGTAATATAACCTTAGTAGTGACACTAGTACGTGAATAGGGGCTCCGTGTATCCCCTTTATTGTTATTATTGTGTTGTCATGAACACACTGCTCATGATCATTATAACAAAATCACTTACTTGGTGGACAGCTGACCATTAGGTTCACTCGGCATATGGGGCGTTTCTTCCAGTTGATCTTGTCACAATGGGGAAAAAAAGCGACAACTGCGGGGTGTATAAGGGCAGAGAAATCTTCCGTGGTAGTGACGCAAATATTTTGATTGTCATTAAGCCTTGACATTGATGGCAATACCCGGTCCCATTCATTACAACAAAGGCACTCGGTTCTGTCGGCATAGGTTGGCATGTTCCACATTTACAGCACCATTCTGTGTTCGTTCTGATTCTCCCTTCGACATCTTGTCTTACAGCTTCCAAAGTTTGTAACTCCTCGTCTGTGTATTCTGGCTCAAAACTATATAGTTCTGGATCTTGGTTTGATACACAGTAAAATTCCTGTCTGACAATTCCTCAAAGTCAGCCATGATCACGAGTCACGTCTAGTTAGTCACTTGTTTTGTTTACGGAACCATCAACAGCGCGTCTCGTGTGCTGCGCTAATCACTCCGCCCAAGTAACATTAGCTGTGCTCCTACGCCTAGTGAGAATATAGTTCCCAGTATTTATACGATTAAAAATGGTCTTTGTTTCATATAGCCTTGTTATTTGTACACACTGTGACTATACAGATCACAACATATAAATAGGAAAATGTTTGCATTATTTTGTCACTTATTGGGATTACTATGCTAACAGTATCCATTTACATCCAGTCTTTGTGCTAAGCTAGGCTAGCGGTGGGTGCGTCAAATAACACTTACAGAACTAAGGTACTAAGGTATGTATGGACCTATCTAACTCTGGAGGATACTGTGAATAAGCTAAAGACCCAAAAAGTCGGAGTGTTCCTTTAAGAAATTCTCATACCAAGCTTTACTATCGTAATTGCAGGTTTATTATTCGGATATTTCATGTGTACAGAGGTGTTTCAGTGTTGTTTTGGCCAGATAACTACCAGGAAGTGTGCAGGAAGCATGTGACACGATGTGTCGGTGTCCGGTTATGACAATCTCAGATTGACATTGGGAAGGCCCAATCGGAGTCTGAGTGACACACAGCACGAGCTCACACCACTGCACACACACACACAGATCGCTGGGAGAGGCTGTTTATCATCAGATCGCGTAAATCCATGGAAAATGAATAGAAATGACGATTCTGTCTGAAGATATATGAAGTAAACATCAGTAAATATATCCATATATCTCCGCAGATATGCATCTTTGGTCTATAAATCCTTATTGATTCTGTTCAGTGAGTCTATGTGAACACAAATAAACCGCTGCAGACTTGACTGAATATGAGTGAGTGGTAAATTTCTATTCAAAATGTGGCATAATACGGATTTATTATTTTGCACTCCTGACATAAATCACGAAATATCTGTCACTGCAACAATGTTGTATCAAAATATTGGTCAAATATCGAAGCTTGAGTCTTTAAACTTTCAATTGATGCACAGTTTGTCCAGATGAAGTAAGACAGTGATATTTAATGTGCTGTGAAAATGAAACAATAATAAACTGGGGCCGTCAGCGATGTTTGCACGTAAAGGGGTTAAATAAGTACATTTTTTATAATTTTAAAAGTTTTCAAATTGCTTGTTTTATTCTTGTTATTATTTTTCTTCATTATTATTTTACTTCCTCTCTTTGAACTGTCACCTTATCGTGGTGGAGAGGTTTGAGTACCCGAATGATCCTGGGAGCTATGTTGTCTGGGGCTATATGCTCCTGGTAGGGTCTCCCAAGGCAAACAGGTCCTTGGTGACGGGCCAGACTAAGAACAGTTCACAAAACCCCTTATGCCGAAACTTAAATCAAGGACCGTGACGTCGCCCGGCATGGCGCAGCCGGGGCCCCACCCTGGAGCCAGGCCGGGGTTGGGGCTCGTATGCGAGCGCCTGGTGGCCGGGCCTTCCCCCATGGGGTCCGGCCGGGCTCAGCTCGAAGGAGTGACGTGGGGCCGCCCTCCTGTGGGCTCACCACCTGCAGGAGGGAGCGTAAGGGGCGGGTGCATAGTGGATCGGGCGACAGTCGTAGGCGAGACCCCCGACGACCCGATCTCTGGACACGGAATCTGGCTTTAGGGACGTGGAATGTCACCTCGTTGGCGGGGAAGGAGCCTGAGCTTGTGCGGGAGGTCGAGAGGTACCGACTAGAGATAGTCGGGCTCACCTCAACGCACAGCTTGGGCTCTGGAACCACACTTCCTGAGAGAGGCTGGACTCTCTACCACTCTGGAGTTGCCCATGGTGAGAGGCGTCAGTGCACGTGGCACCAGGACACCCTAGGCCGGAGGTCGATGATTGACTTTGTGGTCGTGTCATCAGACCTTCGGCCATATGTCTTGGACACTCGGGTGAAGAGAGGGGCGGAGCTGTCAACTGATCACCACCTGGTGGTGAGTTGGATCTGATGGCGGGGGAGGAAGCTGGACAGACTCGGCAGACCCAAACGTACTGTGAGGGTCTGATGGGAATGTTTGGCCGAGCCCCCTGTCAGAGAGATCTTCAACTCCCACCTCCGGCAGAGCTTCGACCAGATCCCGAGGGAGTTTGGAGATATTGAGTCCGAGTGGACCATGTTCTCCACCTCCATTGTTGCTGCGGCTGCTCGAAGCTGTGGCCCTAAGGTCTCCGGTGCCTGTCGAGGCGGCAATCCCCGAACCCGGTGGTGGACACCGGAAGTAAGGGATGCTGTCAAGCTGAAGAAGGAGTCCTATCGGGCCTGGATGGCTTGCGGGACTCCTGAGGCAGCTGACAGGTACCGGCAGGCCAAGCGGACTGCAGCCCGGGTAGTCGTGGAGGCAAAAACTCGGGCCTGGGAGGAGTTCGGTGAGGCCATGGAGAAAGACTATCGGTTGGCCTCGAAGAGATTCTGGCAAACTGTTCGACGCCTCAGGAGGGGGAAGCAGTGCCTTACCAACACTGTTTACAGTAGAGATGGGCACCTGTTGACCTCAACTGGGGATATCGTCGGGCGGTGAAAGGAATACTTCGAGGATCTCCTCAATCCCACCGACTTGTGTTCCGTTGAGGAAGCAGTGGCTGGAGACTCGGAGGGGCACTCGTCCATCACCCGGGCTGAAGTCATCAAGGTAGTTAAAAAGCTCCTTGGTGGCAAGGCACCGGGGGTGGATGAGATCCGCCCCGAGTACCTCAAGTCGCTGGATGTTGTGGGGCTGTCTTGGCTGACACGTCTCTGCAACATCGCATGGCGGTTGGGGACAGTACCTCTGGACTGGCAGACCGGGGTGGTGGTCCCTCTTTTCAAGAAGGGGGACCGGAGAGTGTGTTCCAACTATAGGGGGATCACACTTCTCAGCCTCCCTGGGAAAGTCTATGCCAGGGTACTGGAGAGGAGAATTCGGCCGATAGTGGAACCTCGGATTCAGGAGGAACAGTGTGGTTTTCGTCCCGGTCGTGGAACACTGGACCAGCTCTATACCCTTTCCAGGGTGCTTGAGGGTTCATGGGAGTTTGCCCAACCAGTCCACATGTGTTTTGTGGACTTGGAGAAGGCATTTGACCGTGTTCCTCGCGACATCCTGTGGAGGGTGCTCCGGGAGTATGGGGTCGGCGGCTCCCTACTTAGGGCTGTTCGGTCCCTGTACGACCGGAGCAAGAGCTTGGTTTGCATTGCCGGCAGTAAGTCAGACCTGTTCCCGGTGCATGTTGGACTCCGGCAGGGCTGCCCTTTGTCACCGGTTCTGTTCATAATTTTTATGGACAGAATTTCTAGGCGCAGCCAAGGGCCGGAGAGTGTCCGGTTTGGGGACCATACGATTTCGTCACTGCTTTTTGCGGATGATGTTGTCGTGTTGGCCTCCTCAGACCAGGACCTTCAGCGTGCACTGGGACGGTTTGCAGCCGAGTGTGAATCGGCTGGGATGAGAATCAGCACCTCCAAGTCCGAGGCCATGGTTCTCAGTCGGAAAAGGGTGGATTGCTCACTTCAGGTTGGTGGAGAGTTCCTGCCTCAAGTGGAGGAGTTCAGGTATCTTGGGGTCTTGTTCACAAGTGAGGGAAGGATGGAACGTGAGATTGACAGACGGATCGGTGCAGCTTCTGCAGTAATGCGGTCGCTGTACCGGTCTGTCGTGGTGAAGAAGGAGCTGAGCTGTAAGGCAAAGCTCTAGATTTACCGGTCAATCTACGTTCCTACTCTCACCTATGGTCATGAGCTGTGGGTCATGACCGAAAGGACAAGATCCCGGATACAGGCGGCCGAAATGAGCTTTCTCCGTCGGGTGGCTGGGCGCTCCCTTAGAGATAGGGTGAGAAGCTCGGTCACTCGGGAGGAGCTCAGAGTAGAGCCGTTGCTCCTCCACATCGAGAGGAGCCAGCTGAGGTGGCTCGGGCATCTATTTCGGATGCCTCCTGGACGCCTTCCCAGGGAGGTGTTCCAGGCACGTCTCACCGGGAGGAGGCCCCGGGGAAGACCTAGGACACGCTGGAGGGACTATGTCTCTCGGCTGGCCTGGGAACGCCTCGGGGTCCTCCCGGAAGAGCTGGAAGAAGTGGCTAGGGAGAGGGAAGTCTGGGTATCTCTGCTTAGACTGTTGCCCCCGCGACCCGGCCCCGGATAAGCGGAAGATGATGGATGGATGGATGGATTATTTTACTTTCTTTTATGTAAAGCACTTTGAATTACCATTGTGTACGAAATGTGCTATATAAATAAACTTGCCTTGCCTAATAGTGCAATGGAGATTATGTTTGTGAAGTGCTGATAATTCTATCGTCGTGGGAGTTCATGGCCATTGTTATTTTTGCAGTTTACATCCCTCCATGTGCTAACTTGAAGGACAAGGTTGGCGAACTGTACAGTGCCATCAGCAAAAAACAAACAAAAAAAACCCTAACAGCCTGACATAATAACCGGTGACTTCAACCAAGCAAACTTAAAGACAATTGATGCTATCTCAACACTACATGACTGCTTTCAGTGCACAGACTGGAACAAATTTAAAGAGGCAGCTACCTACAACAACCACACAGACCTGCAGGAGTATGCTGAAACTGTGAGTGGCAATATCAAAAAGTGCATTGATGATACCAGAAGCCGTGGATGACTGCAGAGGTTCTTTGGCTGCCAAAGACCAGAGATGAAGCATTCAGATCAGGACATAAAGCAGCCCTCAAAACAGCAATAGCCAATCTTGCCTGTGGCATAAAAATTACAAAACGAAAATATTAAAAAAAATTACCAATCACTTCACAGACAGCAGAGACACACACAGCCTGTGGCAAGCCATTCAGACCATCACTGACTACAAGCCCCCAACTCAGGCCTGTGAAAATGACACATCACTCCCAGATCCACTTTTATTCACAGATTTAAATGCAAAATCAGACACCTGCACAGCCATACCACCCAACGACCAGGTATTCTGTCTGTCTCCAGCCGACATAAGAAAGACCTTGTCTTGGATTAACCAACGCAAGGCTGCGTGTCTTGACAACATATCTGTCACAACATCAATACCAGCCTCCCCAATACACTCGATCAACTCCAGTTTGCATGCCATCCAAACAACTCTACAGACGTTGCAATTTCCTTCACCCTCAAATTGGCTCTTACCCGCCTAGAGAATAAAGACACTGTAGCAACAATGAGTTGTACAGAATAATTAACTCAAATGATATATATGGAATTTGAATAATTAATCAGGAATATGATTAATATTTATATCTCATATAACAGTTACAATCAATCAATCAATCAATCACCTTTATTTATATAGTGCTTTAAACAAAATACATTGCGCCAAAGCACTGAACAACATTCATTTGGAAAACAGTGTCTCAATAATGCAAAATGATAGTTATGATAGTTAAAGGCAGTTCATCATTGAATTCAGTTATGTCATCTCTGTTCAGTTGAAATAGTGTCTGTTTTAATTTGCAATCAAGTCAATGATATCGCTGTAGATGAAGTGACCCCAACTAAGCAAGCCAGAGGCGACAGCGGCAAGGAACCGAAACTCCATCGGTGACAGAATGGAGAAAAAAACCTTGGGAGAAACCAGGCTCAGTTGGGGGGCCAGTTCTCCTCTGACCAGACGAAACCAGTAGTTCAATTCCAGGCTGCAGCAAAGTCAGATTGTGCAGAAGAATCATCTGTTTCCTGTGGTCTTGTCCTGGTGCTCCTCTGAGACAAGGTCTTTACAGGGGATCTGTATCTGGGGCTCTAGTTGTCCTGGTCTCCGCTGTCTTTCAGGGCAGTAGAGGTCCTTTCTAGGTGCTGATCCACCATCTGGTCTGGATACGTACTGGATCCGGGCGACTGCAGTGACCCTCTGATCTGGACACAGACTGGATCTGGTGGCCACGGTGACCTCGGAACAAGAGAGAAACAGACAAATATTAGCGTAGATGCCATTCTTCTAATGATGTAGAAAGTACGGTGTTATGTGAAGTGTTCCGGTTCCAGTTTACCTAATTAATGCAGCCTAAAAATCCTTTAACGGATTTGGATATTAAAAGCATATTAGTATGTTATGTGTATGCCAGGTTAAAGAGATGGGTCTTTAATCTAGATTTAAACTGCAAGAGTGTGTCTGCCTCCCGAACAATGTTAGGTAGGTTATTCCAGAGTTTAGGCGCCAAATAGGAAAAGGATCTGCCGCCCGCAGTTGATTTTGATATTCTAGGTATTATCAAATTGCCTGAGTTTTGAGAACGTAGTGGACGTAGAGGAGTATAATGTAAAAAGAGCTCATTCAAATACTGAGGTGCTAAACCATTCAGGGCTTTATAAATAATAAGCAATATTTTAAAATCTATACGATGTTTGATAGGGAGCCAGTGCAGTGTGGACAGGACCGGGCTAATATGGTCATACTTCCTGGTTCTAGTGAGAACTCTTGCTGCTGCATTTTGGACTAGCTGTAGTTTGTTTACCAAGCGTGCAGAACAACCACCCAATAAAGCATTACAATAGTCTAACCTTGAAGTCATAAATGCATGGATTAACATTTCTGCATTTGACATCGAGAGCATAGGCCGTAATTTAGATATATTTTTGAGATGGAAAAATGCAGTTTTACAAATGCTAGAAACGTGGCTTTCTAAGGAAAGATTGCGATCAAGTAGCACACCTAGGTTCCTAACTGATGACGAAGAATTGACAGAGCAACCATCAAGTCTTAGACAGTGTTCTAGGTTATTACAAGTAGAGTTTTTAGGCCCTATGATTAACACCTCTGTTTTTTCTGAATTTAGCAGTAAGAAATTACTCGTCATCCAATTTTTTATATCGACTATGCATTCCATTAGTTTTTCAAATTGGTGTGTTTCACCGGGCTGCGAGGAAATATAGAGCTGCGTATCATCAGCATAACAGTGAAAGCTAACACCATGTTTCCTGATGATATCTCCCAAGGGTAACATATAAAGCGTGAAGAGTAGCAGCCCTAGAACTGAGCCTTGAGGTACTCCATACTGCACTTGTGATCGATATGATACATCTTCATTCACTGCTACGAACTGATGGCGGTCACATAAGTACGATTTAAACCATGCTAATGCACTTCCACTGATGCCAACAAAGTGTTCAAGTCTATGCAAAAGAATGTTGTGGTCAATTGTGTCAAACGCAGCACTAAGATCCAATAAAACTAATAGAGAGATACACCCACGATCAGATGATAAGAGCAGATCATTTGTAACTCTAAGGAGAGCAGTTTCAGTACTATGATACGGTCTAAATCCTGACTGGAAATCCTCACATATACCATTTTTCTCTAAGAAGGAATATAATTGTGAGGATACCACCTTTTCTAGTATCTTGGACAGAAAAGGGAGATTCGAGATTGGTCTATAATTAACTAGTTCTCTGGGGTCAAGTTGTGGCTTTTTTATGAGAGGCTTAATAACAGCCAGTTTGAAGGTTTTGGGGACATATCCTAATGACAATGAGGAATTAATAATAGTCAGAAGAGGACCTATGACTTCTGGAAGCACCTCTTTTAAGAGCTTAGATGGTATAGGGTCTAACATACATGTTGTAAGTTTAGATGATTTAACAAGTTTATACAATTCTTCCTCTCCTATAGTAGAGAATGAGTGGAACTGTTCCTCAGGGGGTCTATAGTGCACTGTCTGATGCGAAACTGTAGCTGACGGCTGAATGGTTGCAATTTTATCTCTAATAGTATCGATTTTAGAAGTAAAGTAGTTCATAAAGTCATTACTGCTGTGGTGTTGGGAAATGTCAACACTTGTTGAGGCTTTATTTTTCGTTAATTTAGCCACTGTATTGAATAAATACCTGGGGTTATGTTTGTTTTCTTCTAAAAGAGAAGAAAAGTAATCAGATCTAGCAGTTTTTAATGCTTTTCTGTAGGATATGCTACTTTCCCGCCAAGCAATACGAAATACCTCTAGTTTTGTTTTCCTCCAGCTGCGCTCCATTTTTCGGGCTGCTCTCTTTAGGGTGCGAGTATGCTCATTATACCATGGTGTCAAACTGTTTTCCTTAACCTTTCTTAAGCGTAAAGGAGCAACTGTATTTAAAGTGCTAGAAAAGAGAGAGTCCATAGTTTCTGTTACATCATCAAGTTGTTCTGAGGTTTTGGATATGCTAAGGAATTCGGATACATCAGGAAGATAACTTAAAAAGCAGTCTTTTGTGGTAGAAGTGATGGTTCTTCGATACTTGTAACAAGAAGTAGAATTTACAATTTTGGCTATATGAAGTTTACACAGAACTAAATAATGATCTGAGATATCATCACTTGGCTGAATAATTTCAACACTATCAACATCAATTCCATGTGACAGTATTAAATCTAGAGTATGATTTCGACAATGAGTAGGTCCTGAAACATGTTGTCTAACACCAATAGAGTTCAGAATGTCTATAAATGCTGATCCCAATGCATCTTTTTCATTATCGACATGGATATTAAAATCACCAACTATTAAGACTTTATCTGCAGCCAGAACTAACTCGGATGTAAAATCACCAAACTCTTTAATAAAGTCTGTATGGTGCCCTGGTGGCCTGTATACAGTAGCCAGTACAAACATAACAGGGGATTTATCATTAACATTGGTTTCTCTGGATAATGTTATATGAAGCACCATTACTTCAAACGAGTTATACTTGAAGCCTGCCCTCTGAGAAATCCTGAAAACGTTATTATAAATTGAAGCAACTCCTCCCCCTTTGCCTTTTAGACGCGGCTCGTGTTTATAACAATAATCTTGGGGGGTGGACTCATTTAAAATAATGTAATCATCAGGTTTTAGCCAGGTTTCTGTCAAGCAGAGCACATCTATATTATGATCAGTTATCATATTATTTACAAAAAGTGTTTTCGTAGAAATGGATCTGATATTCAATAAGCCAATCTTTATCATTTGTTTATCCATATTGCATTTGTTTTTTATTTGTTGAACCTCAATTAAATTGTTAACCTTAACTTGGTTTGGACGTTTTTTGTATTTTCTAGTTCGGGGAACAGACACAGTCTCTATAGTGTGATATCTAGGTGAAAGAGTCTCTATGTGCTGAGAATTAACTGACCTCTGTGACGGCCTTGGCCAATAAATTGTATTGATTATGAAAAATAGCTCAATTGTCTATACCAATAACTAATTACAGGGCACTATAACTTACTCATTAATATGTCAATATTCCATTCTTCATATCAATTATTGTGATATCTCTTACTGTAAATTACTGCAAATCAAACAGTGGTTTGTCCAGCAAACGGCCGTAAGATTGACCTATCCATTTTCAATAAAGTTATCACTTCTTATAATTCAAGGAAAAATATTCTCTGGCCACGAAAACATTATCCTATCATTATGATAAATTTAGTTTCTCAATTTAAAGCTTGTAGCTAAAGATCAGACATCTCAGTGTCTCGTAATGTGAGCGGGTGGTGGAGACAAGAATCATGAATATATGGGTTTTAATAATTGACTAATAATACATCGAAACTACAAATCACACAGAGTAAATATGCGTACGACAATACAGACAGTAAACTTTTTACAAGACATAACGGAATCCAAATAAGAGAGAGAGAGAGAGAGAGAGAAAATGAATGAGATCACAGAATGAGCTCAGGTATGGAAATCAGTCAGTAACCCTTCTCAGCCAACAACGACTCAAATCATAGCAACACTTTAAAGCAGCATTTAAATCTCCATAGAAAACGATACTTGCATGGCCCAGTGTATGTGGCGTGAGACTGGCGACGCGCGTGTGAGCTGTGCTGGATGGCGTGAGCATGGAGCCGCGTGGTGTTTTGTGGCAAGGGGTGTTCGTTCATCTTCCGGCTGTTGCGGAATCGCGCGGTATTTGAAAGGTTTAACAAGGCAGTGTTCCAGAATTCGTCTTCCTTGTGTAGAGAGGCGAATAGTTGAATAAACTTAGTAAAGAAAAGAAAAGAAAACAACGAAAACAAAAGCTTCCGAAGGAGCCATGATAATGGCTGTCCTCTCCGCCTCCCGCCCAAGGCCGCGCCAAGGGACTCGCGGGAGCGACGAGGGTCGCACAGGAGAGCAGCGTGTCCAGGAACGAAGAACGAGAAGAAGAGAAGAGAGGGCGGACCTTGTTCAGGTCGATTCTTATGGCTTGGGATGGTTCCCGCCTCTTTTCGCGTGACCAACCAATGAACGTCCGCGATCTGAAGCGGAGGGAAAAGTTCCTTTGTCTCTGTGGAGACACCCACCCTAATGATTTAGGGCTTGTCAGATTTCATCAGGGATATTCTAGCAAGTTTGTAATTCCAGAATAATAAATTTTTCATTACTTTGCTTTAGATAAGTGGGTCTGTCAAAGCATGACGATTACAAGAACACCAAACAGTACATATATATAACTGATAGAAACACGAAGTTACATTCAAATGCAGAATTACACACATTTAAAGATTAACACACGCTAATAAATTGCAGATAGTCCCAATTTATATGGGAAACATCTCAAAGCACCAACAAAACAATACTATATACTTTTAGACTACGTCTGAGGTAATAGTTTAGGATACAAAAAAAGGTACCAGTGACTTGGCTTCTCTCCTGTCCTGTTGCCCCGTGGGGTCATAAAGTTTTATGAGCTGCAAAGGAGTGGGGGTTACATAAACATGACTATTTGAGAAAGAGTTAGAATGAAATCAAACATTTCCACTTATAAGTCAGCACTTTAACCATTTACCCAGGATTAACCATTTTTATGCAATACACAAACATTCAAAATACATATTAATAAGGACTTACAAAAGTAAGGAACTTTAAGAAAGGTTTCTTTGTGTGTGTGTGTGTGTGTGTGTGTGTGTTAAGGAATTTGGGGGGGGTTTCAGGTCTCCTTTGAGGCTCACATGGGTATCGTAAAATAATTTAAGTCCAGCCAGGCATTTAGTGCAAAAAGGGTTTTATTTGTATGCCTGAATTTAACCCATGAATCGATGACCTGCATATGCGTTACACCTCCCCCTTTCCGTCGGATGAAGTCCCTGTGTGGACATCATAGGACGGCAATCATCAGGATGGGCAGATGACAGACAGGTGAATCGTGATGGTCATGTAGCAGGTGGATCATGATGGCAGGTGGTTCAAGATGGCAGGTGGTTCCTGGAGCTGAGGATTCAGCTTGATGAGGTTCGGTGTTGTCTTTGACTTGGCACCCCCTTTCCGGGGATTCCATCGAAGACCACCAGTGAGATTGGCTGTAGAGGTATGCGTTTCGTTCAGTGTTAATTTTGACAGCAAATTCGGATTTAGTCTTAGTCTTAGTCTTTTGAATAGCACACCATTTAGTTTTAGTCACATTTTAGTCATCTGAAATCTTTTAGTCTTAGTCTAGTTTTTTTTTTAGTAGAACAAAGTCGACTTAGTTGACTTGTCTACATGTTTCCATCAGTCTGTTATGGAATGGTATTTATAAAATAAACATAAGGCCTGCTCTCCATGAAAAATATACATGCTCTCTGAAAAAGATATGCATTCTTCCTGCAATGCATATGACATTCTTTGAAGATGAAGTACAGTATTATTGAAATAGACAACCACCTAACTCTAAACTTACTGTCTTCTACTGTCTGTGCAAAATCAAAAACATTAAGAAAAATAAAGTGCAATTCTCAAAAACAA
Organism: Carassius gibelio; assembly: GCF_023724105.1. NCBI lineage: Eukaryota > Metazoa > Chordata > Actinopteri > Cypriniformes > Cyprinidae > Carassius > Carassius gibelio. The sequence goes on along the minus strand of NC_068374.1, from coordinate 1,173,129 downwards.
TAAAAAGTTTTCGTCCTAGACCTAACGGTAGCTCTGACATTTCTGTTCTGTCATTGCCCTTGGAAAAGGTGCACGGCAAAACGTTAGCGTTTTGCTAATGAAAAAAGTCAACTGAAATCACCTAAAGCTGTGTAACTAAGACTGTGCAACCACAACTAAATATAATGTAACAGGGGGCTACACTAACTTTTTCCATTGGTGGCACTTGCGCTACTAACTTTGTCAGTTAATGGCGCAAAACATGATTTGGTCGCACAAATTATTTATAGTATAGTAATTACTGGATAACAATAAACAATAATGAAACTGTATAGCATACAGATGTGCTTTTTATTTTACTTAGCATCTTTTAAACCACATGCCTTGTTCTATTTCTTACAGTACACACAGTGCATTGCTCCGTCTTGAAGCTGGGGTTAGAGGGGCCCCGGTGGAAGTTGTACAGTGGGCCATGTTTAAAAGGGTTTAATTTGTATTGTATGTTCATTCTATTTATTTATTTGTGCTATTTACACAATGTTTACATTTAAGTTTGTTTTTGTTCATTTAAATGCATAGTCTTCACTGTAAAATAAAATACACAATCAAACCAAAATGTATTCAGACACCTTCAAAATTTCTTACATTATCACAGTTTATATGCTGTAGTGTAAAAAAATTGGTAATAAAATATGACAATAACTCAGGGTTAAACTGTGTCAGAACAACAAATTCATCTTGATAATGTCGGATGCAATGCTTAATTTGGTTCAGTCTGTGGTGTGAAAAGGTTGCATTAGCAATTAAAGAAAGAAACTTAAGCAAAACATGGTCTGGTCCTTAATAATTTTTTTTTTAGTATTTTTTTGTCACTAGTTAAACAATATAATCTATTCTATCAGATTTTTGGATTGACTTTGAATTTAGTATGTATTTGTTGTCGGTACAAAAGCAAGAAGACTTTGAGACGCGTCTCTGCTTGCTCCATGAACACCAGAACACCGCGCTGCTGAATTGAGCTCTATCGCTTTTCGCTCTTTTTCTTATGTTTATTTAAACTGCAATTTGTATTTGTTCGTTCAGGTGCAGGAGGACGCAAACGTCCCAAAGGAGAGCTCGGTTCAGTGTTGCGCGAGTAACCAGCTGCTCAGTTCAGATTTCCTGCATCGCGGGGAATTTTAATAAATGCTCATATTAAAACAAAGCATTATACATAAGTATGTACAAAAATAATCAGTGATACATTTACGACCCCATAAAAATTTGGTTCGCAATGGCATTTCAAAAGGTCGCATATGCTACCATTTTGGTCGCAGTGTAGTTCCCTGTGTAAACAACTTAACTGTTATGAAAACATCCTCGAAACTGTGTGAATTTCTGCAAACTCATCTATGTTCTCTTTTCTGTGTAACTGCTGCTGCGTTTGTTTAGCTGTTGCGCTTGCATTTGCCGCGGCTTTTTAACCCCTTTCTAGGCACCTCCTTTTTTGGCATGGAGACAGAAATGACATACCCAAAATAAAAAGGTTTCTGCTCATGATTCTTTCTGACTAGATACATATTCAACATATGTTCACAAAGCTGACACTTTAAAGTTTACTGTTCAGGAATCAGAATCACCCAGACTGTTATGATAATAGAGATATATAAGCTCAAACATAAAAACAAAAATACCTAAGTCGTGGTATTGAAGGTGGAGAGAGAACTGTACATGCACTACCCCCACCCACAATTCCGTCTGGCCCGAGACTAGAACCCACAACCCTTCGATTGGGAGTCCAACCCTCTAACCATTAGGCCACGACTTCCCCAAAACTTCATTAGAAATTTCATAATCTAATCTGTAAAACTGCGAATTTTATGAAATATTTTCTAAGGCCATGTCATGTGTGTTTTTTGGATAAGGCTAATCAGATTGATTTATGGCACTTGTCATCTCTGTGAGATCTCACATGTAAACTCTCCTGTGTATTTTGTGTGTGTTTGGCTGTGAAAACTGCCCGATTAATCCTTATCTGTTATTCCATTGTTCTCACCAAACGAGTCTTTCACACCTCCGCCAGGTATGACACATTATCCGCATTATTCTTTTATCATTATTCTTTTGTTTTTATTCCACCTTTATTAGCCTTGATTGTGGTTTTTCAGGCTTTACAAAGACACAAAGCAGCGATCTCACTTCAGTCTCTCTTTGCATTTAGCCCTTATTTATCAAAAGTCTTACTATAAAAATACAACAAAACATTTTCCTACGACCTTACGTGAATTATTGTGACAAAAATGCATTATGAAGAAGAAAAGCACCTGCTATTAGTAGCATCGGAGCTAACGTTAGCATCAAGCTACATCAGACAATTTATGAAATTATTAGTACACTTTTACTTAAAACTCACTTTAAACGCCGATCGAGTGTTTATAATAACTTCCTTTAGCGATCAGGGGTGGAATTTGGTCGTTTACTTTTGTAAAAATATGTTATTTGTAGCCTTTTTCATCGCTGCACAAGTTAGCATTTCCGATGTACATTTTCAATTTTTTTATAAAAACGCCCCAGATCTCAATAAATTCTCATACCAAGCTTTACTATCGTAATCGCGGGTTTATTATTCAGATATTTCGTGTGTACAGAGGTGTTTCAGTGTTGTTTTGGCCAGATAACTACCAGGAAGTGTGCAGGAAGCATGTGACACGATGTGGCGGTGTCCATATATGACACTCTAAGATTGACACTGGCAAGGCCCAATCAGAGTCTGAGCCACACACAGCACGAGCTGTGACCACTGCGCACACACACAGATCGCTGGGAGAGGCTGTTTATCATCAGATCGCATAAATCCGTGGAAAATGAATAGAAATGACGATTCTGTCTGAAGAAATATGAAGTAAACATCTGTAAATATATCCATATATCTCCGCAGATATGCATCTTTGGTCTATAAATCCTTATTGACGCTGTTCAGTGAGTCTATGTGAACACAAATAAACCGGTGCTGACGTGACTGAATATGTGTGAGTGGTGAATTTCTATTCAAAATATGGCATAATACGGATTTATTATTTTGCACTTCTGACATAAATCACTAAATATCTGTCACTGCAACAATGTTTTATCAAAATATTGGTCAAATATCGAAGCTTGAGTCTTTAAACTTTCAATTGATGCACAGTTTGTCCAGATGAAGTAAGACAGTGATGTTTAATGTGCTGTGAAAGTGAAACAATAATAAACTGGGGCCGTCGGCGATGTTTGCACGTAAAGGGGTTAAGATGGCTCGGCTGCTTCTGCATAGATCAACCTACCCTCCCATATATTTTCGTCTCATTTTTATTCGTTGACTAAAGTGTCAGTTATATTTCGTCACGTTCTTCGTCATCATATATGACTTTTTATTTAGTTTTTATTTAATTTTCGTCCGTGAAAAAGGCTAGTTGACGAATATTTTTCATCATAGTCTTCGTTAACGAAATTAACACTGGTCTCGTTGAGTATCCTGTATAGGATGAAGGTCACGCCAAGAGTCAGAGCGGGACCAATGGCGGTGGAGATGCACCGTGCAGTGTCGGCAGCAGTCCAGGCTCGGACCGCAGGTGACGGGTTCAGAATGGGCTGTCGAGACAGTGCTTGGAGGGCTGTGTCGACAGGAGTAATGTCAATGTGTTGGGTGGTACCTTTCAGTACTTGGTCAAGCAGGTTGGCGGTGTCATGCTGGTCGTAGGTCAGTGTGGCTGAGCGCACAGGAGTGTTGATGAGCCATCTGTTACCCACAATCTCTGCTTGCGTTTCTGTGACTTGTGTAAGAGGCTTGGCTTCGGCAGGGCAGCGCGCATCGCTGACCCAGGTTTGCAACTCGCAGATTCCTTCAGCGTTGTGTCTGAGGAAGGTCACTTTCTCATGTTGGCTGGACATGTGTTTGACATCGGTCTCAGTGTGAGTGAGGAAGTCTTCTCTCCATCGGAATCTTGTACAGCTTTATTCGGTTACAGTGCTGGGGTAGTGTGCCCTGTCATCGGTGGTCAGGAGTCTCAGCGGTTTTCTCTGTGGCAGCTGTCCTCTCTTTGGCTGACAGCACGGCACGGCAAACCACAGCAGCATCCTGGTACAGATAATAGGGAGAGAGAGAGAGAAAGGGGAGAAAGAAACAAACGAGGGCTGTCTTTGGTTGGACAGGGCAGTCTCTTTGCTTCGTGGGTGGCGACTGGGTTTAGCTCGCCCTGGTCCATGTTTTGCCACATCTTGCTGCTGGGATGACGCTTGCCTCAGTGTTTTGTCAGTGGAAATATATTGGCATTATCCCCCTTTTGCTCCGTGGCATTACAAGCCCTGGCATTGTGATGTTAGACGGTGCACCACCCATAATATTGTTCTGTGCACGCAGCATGTTTTGTGTATCATGCAGTGGTCTGGGGCTTTGGTTGTCAGTGACTGTAGACTGGTTGCCAGGTTGGATGGAGGGGTCTGAGAGGTGGTAAAGCAAAGTCATTATGGAGGTTTCAGAAGCCTGCATGTCTGCTATGTTGTTCTGTGTAGACAACGGAGCCAGCGTAAGCAATTCTGAGGTAGACAGTTTAGCTAGTAAAGTTCATATGCTGTGTACTTCCCATAACACCCTATGTACTTTCAACATCATTAGAAGAATGGAATCACGCTAATATTTGTCTGTTTCTCTCTTATTCCGAGGTCACCGTAGCCACCAGATCCAGTCTGTATCCAGATCAGAGGGTCACTGCAGTCGTCTGGATCCAGTACGTATCCAGACCAGATTGTGGATCAGCACCTAGAAAGGACCTCTACTGCCCTGAGATGGACACCGATGGAGTTTCGGTTCCTTGCCGCTGTCGCCTCTGGCTTGCTTAGTTGGGGTCACTTCATCTGCAGCAATATCATTGACTAGATTGCAAATAAATGCACAGACACTATTTAAACTGAACAGAGATGACATAACTGAATTCAATGATGAACTGCCTTTATCTATCTTTTTGCATTATTGAGACACTGTTTTCCAAGTGAATGTTCTTCAGTGCTTTGACGCAATGTATTTTGTTTAAAGTGCCATATAAATAAAGGTGATTGATTGACTTTAATTGACCTTCCTTCAGATACAAACTACATAACCCATAAGGCTGCTGAAAGACTGGATTAAGACATGAGAAGTTGTGCATGGGGTTGGTGGTATGGCCATGGAAGTGAACACTCAAAGGTATCTCCTCAAAGTCAGAGTCTAGACACCTAAAGGAACCGAGAGAGCTCATGAAATGGTCTGCTATGGCTTGGATGAAATCGAAAGAGTGCATCAAGTAATTGAACCTGAGAAGTTGAGAGAATTCTTCCCAGAAGTCAAACTTAAAGAATTGGAAAAATCCAGAAGAGGTTGAACTTCTCATTAGCCACCGAGAGGGAAGACACGCTCCCCAGATGGTAAAAATCATTGGAGACCTTGTCTTATGGGAGGGTCCATTGGGGAAAACAGTAGGTGGAGCGCACCCCGACTTATTTGAAGATGTCGAGGTTGCAGCATATGAGTCCAAAACGCACTTCGCTCACTCCATGAGGACAGCAGCTGTCAAATATCAAGAAATTGCAAGTCCAAGAACTGACGCAGCCCAGCTATGGCAGGAGGATGGGGTTCAGGCCAAATATACAGCTGCCAGTAACCGTGAGTTCCTTGAGTGGTGGCGCTGGGACAGCATCGGAGCTGCATGTGAGCCAAGATGTGGAGGATGCCGATGTGGAAACTGTCCACCAGGAGGAAAAGAAATGACCCTGACAGAGGAGAGGGAACTGGAAATCATTAAAGGAGGCCTCACCTACAAGAAGGGGGATGCTCACACACCAGCTCCACATTGGGATGCTAAGTATCTTTGGACGGTAGATCCAGCGTCTCTCCCAAACAACAAAGGTGCAGTCCAGGCTTGTTTCTTGAGGACCGAAAAGCAACTAAGCAGAGAGCCAGCCTGGAAAATCACATATGCGACCCAGATCCATGTAATGGTCGAACGAGGCGCAGCCATAAAACTCACCAACAAAATAATGGACGAATGGAACGGATCAGTGTGGTATGTAAGCCAACACCAATTCGTATTGTGTGGAATGGTAGCCAGAAATACAAAGAAGTTGGTATGAATGACCAGACATTCTCAACCCTATCAGAGCTGTCCTGCTGAGATTCAGAGAAGGGACGTATGCATCTCTAGGAGATATCAAAAAGATGTACAACTCTGTATGGCTCGAGGAGCGTGAGATGCATCTTCAAAGGTTCCTCTGGAGGGACAGCCCAGATGAAGAGATAAGTGAATATGCAATAACCAGAATCAACATTGGGGACAGACCTGCTGGTTGCATTGCTCAGTTGGCTATGAGAGAAACTGCACGCCTGCCCAACTTGCTTCACTTGGAGGATGAGCGTAGAATCATAGAAGAGGACAGTTATGTAGATGACCTCTTAACCTCACAAAATGACCTAAATAAGCTTAACAAAATTACAGCAAATGTTGAAGAGATCTTGAAAGCTGGAGGATCTTCCTCAAACCATGGGTCCGGTCAGGGCAAAGTGGGAGGCAAGGAGTGGAGAAGGAGGGTTTAACAGAGACACAAGGAAAAAATTTAATTCTTCCAAATCAAATGAGGGATGAAGATGTTGACAGAGTACGCTAAATAACAGACGAGAAGATACATCTTTACCAACCGCACAGTCGCTCTGACTGGTGCATTTTTATTAAAACAGAAAAAACACACACGTGCATTCATTCAGGTCACTGATTAGGTCACATGACATTTCACAGTGTGACTGGATTGCCTGTCCCAAAAAAACAACAAAAATACAAATACAAATGAGAGCATACCATTTATACATGTCAACACCCCCACTTGCTCTCACATTGTTATTTCATCAGTCCACAACTCATATGTACAAAGTTCATAAACCGAACATAAACAAATTAAATTTCATCAACTTAAGCTTTGTTGCTGGTTTAGTTAGTGCATCTGCAAACATATCTTCAGTTGGACAGTACTTCAGACTAATTCTGCCTTCATTAATTACAGACCTCACAAAATGGTATTTAATGTCAACATGTTTACATCTTTGTCTATACACAGGATTTTTTGCTAAAGCTATAGCACCCTGATTGTCTTCGTAGACTATAGACTCATACACCATACCATCAATGTTTTGTAACAATTGCTGCAAGTATAGACACTCCTGTATAGTTGCAGCTTATGCCATATACTCAGCCTCACATGTGGAAAGTGCAACAGTAGGCTGCCTTTTGGTCTTCCATGAGACCAATGGACCATTTCTGTTTAGGCTAATGCAGTAACCTGTAGTACTCCGTCTATCATTAACATCTGCTGCCCAATTTGCGTCACTGTATGCATGTATAACTTTCTCATTTGCACCTTTCCTGTAACACGGTTCTTTGTCTTTGGTGCCTTGCAAATATCTCAAAACATGCTTTACAGTATTCCACTGTTCTATAGTTGGCTTATTAAAATATTGTGCCAGTTTACTCACTACAAAACTTAGGTCTGGCCTTGTACAGGTTGCCAGGTAAATTAAGCTACCTACAGCTTCCCTGTATTTCCTGACATCACCCATTACATCAGCATTCTCAGTGTAACTTAGTTTCTGCTCACAAGGGGCAGCTCTGGGTTTACAGTTTTGCATGTCAAACGTTTCAAGTAGTTTCTCAACATACCCGTGTTGTGACATTTTGACAAAATCAGCACTTTGCTCAAAGTTAATGCCAAGAAAATGTGTGAGTTTTCCTAAATCCTTCATTCTAAACTTTAACATGAGCATCTCTTTAACATCTTTAAGCACACTCATACCACTGGCAGCAATAATCAAGTCATCAACCCAAATAATTATGAAAACTTTCTCAGTTTTTGTAACTTTTGTGTAAACACAATGATCAGCTGGGTTTTGAACAAACTGGTTTTCACATAGGTATTCGTGTAACATTCTGTTCCAGTTTCTGCCAGACTGTTTAAGCCCGTACAGTGATTTTTCTAGTTTACACACCAATTTTTCATTGCCTTGAGATTTTACCTTGTAACCCTCTGGCTGTTCTATATAAATCTCACATTCTATTGGCGCATGTAAATATGCTGTTTTTACATCCATCTGATGAACAATCAAATTTTCTTGAACTGCTTTTTGCATCAACACTCTGATACTAGTCATGCTAGCAGTTGGAGAAAAAGTCTCATCATAGTTTACACCTTTCTCTTGACTGTACCCTTTGGCAACATATCGTGCTTTGTACTTATCTGATCCATCACTATTTTTCTTAATTGCATAGACCCATTTACCCCCCACTACTTCTTTACCATCAGGCAGGTTAGTCAGGGTAAATGTAACATTTTCTCTCAATGAGTGCATTTCCTCATCCATAGCTTTAACCCATTCATTTGCATTTACTGACGTTACAGCTTCTTTGTAGGTCTGGGGTACATTACACACAAGTCTGTAACAGTAATCAATATTAGTCACATCTCCTTCAATACCACAAACATAGTCACTTAAATAAGTTGGCTTTTTCCTGTCTCTTGCAGGATTTCTCCTTTCAGGTTTATCTTCTTCCTGTTGTGTTTGGTTACTATACACTACTGGTTCTTGAGTACTTTGTGAACTAACATCTGATTCTGATTTCACAGATTCTCTGAGAGGATTGTTTCTGGTCTCAAAACAATCGTCATCATCATCGATCAGTATAGTCTCAGTACTTTTGGATACAAACTCCACTAGTCTGCGTTTTTGTACCTTCTTGCTGTTAGGATAGTAGATCATGTATGCCGGACTATTCTTGTCGTATCCAACAAAAATACCCTTCTCACACCTTGAATCCAACTTTCCTAACCTCCCTCTGTCATGTATGTAAGCATAGCATGCTACTCCGAATTTCTGCATCCTTGAAATGTTAGGCTGTCTACCTGTCAACATAAAGTAAGCTGTCTGATTAGTGCGATTGTTAAAACATCGGTTTCTCACTACAGCAGCTGTCTGGACTGCATATGTCCACAATGTTCTTGGTAACCCACTTTCTATTAACATGCATCTAGCCATGTCAAATAAAGTTCTCCAATTCCGCTCAGCCGTGCCATTCTGGTGTGGAGAGTACGGCGCTGAGGTCTCATGTCTAATACGGTTTCTGCTTAATAATGCCTGGTACTCCCTTCCTGTAAATTCTGTACCATTATCAGACCTTATGCATTTTACCTTTCCATATGGAGCCATATCAGCAAGGAATTTTTCTGTGGCAGTCACTGTATCACTCTTGTTTTTCAAAAAATAAACAAACACTGCACTGGAGTAATCATCTGTGAAAGATAGTGCATACTTATGACCGTCTCTAGATGCTGGTTCTATAGACCCTGCTAAATCTGTATGAATCATTTCTAGGGCTGCTTTGGCTCTTGCATCTGGCCCTCTGTTTCTAGTTTGAATAAACTTTCCTTGTGTGCAAATTTCACAGCGTGGGATAGGTTTATCCTTACCCTTAATTTGCATACCGTCAACAACTTTCTCTAACTTAATTATATCCCCATGATTGCAATGCCCTAATATTTCATGCCATGTCTGCAAATCATAACACTTTTTACATTGATCAACACATTCATTGTCTATTGTGTGCAAGTAGTACAGTTTGTCGTGCACATGTATGGGGAATTTGGTACCGTCTTTATGTAGCAGAACGTTCTTCCCTTCTTTGAAGATCACTGTCACTCCCTTCGATGTGGCTGCTTTCACAGAGAAAATGTCCTGTGGATATGTTGGGATGTACAGCGCGTTTCTTAGCATTGCTTTGACGCGCTGTCCTGTGCTGTCCACCAAATGTACCTCTGCGTCCCCTCTGTGCCTTGCGACCCCGTTGCACCGAGTGCCGTCAGCCAATTCCACGCAGTGGGTGTTGGCCTGGAAACTGCTGTCAAAACTCAGAAACTTCTCGATGTCCGTGATGATGTGTGAGGTTGCACCTGCATCCACCATTAGGCCTTTCCTCTTGGTATTTTGTACCCGCATTTCAGCGTCGCTTGCCCGAAAAGCATATTCCTTGTCACTTGGCTCTGCGGAAACTTTTTGTGCGTTATCTCGCTGCTTTCCCCGTCTGCATGTTGCGTCGCGGTGAGTGGTACTTCTACACTGACTACACCACTGTTTACGCTGACATGTTCTTGCTTTGTGGCCTTTTGTACCACACCTGTGACAAACAATGTTGGTACTTCCAGCACCACAAACAGCTGTACTCGCTAAAGCGGTTTTACTGCCAGGCTGCACTCTTGCATTAGCCTAAACAGAAATGGTCCATTGGTCTCATGGAAGACCAAAAGGCAGCCTACTGTTGCATATTTTCAATGTCTTCATAACTTCGAAGCCTTGTTTTAAATTCCGCAAAAGTCCATTTATCATCTCTCTGGCTAACATGAATGGCAAATGGCTTAAATGTCTCTGGAAGTCCTTTCAGAACCATTGCCATTAAAAGTCCATCACTCAGATTCTCACCTGCGTTCCTCAAAGCGGTGATTGCGGTCTCAGCCCTGATAACATAATCAGTAACACACTCACTGGCAGACTTTTGTAGTGACGTTAGCTCTGTGTATAAGTTAATTACTCTAGGCTTTCCTTTGCCAGCATAATATTCCCGAAGAATCTTTAATGCTGCTCTTCCATCGTCTTCTGCTTCCCTTATAACTAGCGACAAACTTTTGTCATCCAGGAATTGTATCAGCTCTGCATAGGCTTTGGTGTTTTTCGCTGTATCTCCCTCGTCTTCCTCAAAAGACTCACTTAAAATAGTCTCTTTCAGTCCTTGCATATAAAGATGTCCCAAAAACTTTGTCTCCCATAGCTCATAGTTTTTCTCATCTCCATCAAAGACTATGCGAGACCATCGGTTTGTCACGGTTTCTTTTTCTCTTCTTCTCATGTTGAAAGACTCGGGTACACGCTTTATCCGTCGCGACTTTCACCCAGTGTCTTAACACTCAAAACGTTTTATACCTTGCTCTGGGCCCATAACCTGTTGACAGAGTACGCTAAATAACAGACGAGAAGATAAGTCTTTACCAACCGCACAGTCGCTCTGACTGGTGCATTTTTATTAAAACAGAAAAAACACACACGTGCATTCATTCAGGTCACTAATTAGGTCACATGACATTTCACAGTGTGACTGGATTGCCTGTCCCAAAAAAACAACAAAAATACAAATACAAATGAGAGCATACCATTTATACATGTCAACAGAAGACAACAAAGCCTTGGGTATCGGCTACCAAGTGGATGAAGACCAGCTCTACATGTTAATCTCTGTTAACTTTTCCAAAAGGAAGAAGATGATGAGAGTTGGAAAAGATCTTCTGAAGGAGGAGGTGAGAACTGAAACCCCTAAGCCACTGACTAGAAGGGCTATCTTAAGCCAAGTTGCTGGTCTGCATGACCCTATTGGTTTAGTTACACCCGCCAAACAGAAGGGAACACTTCTTGTAAGAAAAGCATTCCAAGAGGGAGGGGGTGGGAAACTAACCCAAGAAACCTGGGACCAACCTCTCTCAGAAAGGCTCAGAGAAGAAGCCATACAGCTTTTTGAAGAAAATGTGCAGCTTGGACAGGTTAAATTCCACAGGGGCCTCACACCAGCTGGCTGGGAAGGGAAACCTGGGGCATCACTTTCTCTGATGGAAGTGACCAAACCTATGGAGCTGTGGTGTACTTAAGATGGGAGACAAGTCAAGGCACTGAAGTTAGATTTGTTGAATCAAAAGCCAAGCTGACACCCCTGGATCAGAAGGATGAAGCTGTAAAAGCGGAGATCTGTGGTGCTGTCTTCACAGCCAGGATCAGGAAGTATGTGGAAAAGCATGCTCGAATGAAGATTGAGAGATGGTTCCACCTACTCGACAGTCAAACGGTCTTAGGAGCCTTCAAAGAGTCAGTTATGGGTACAAAACATTCTTTGCAAATAGAGTGGGAGAAATCCAGAAAGCTGGACTAGTGCAAGACTGGTGGTGGATCTGTGGAGATCTAAACATAGCTGACATTATAACAAGAGGAGGTTCTCCTGAAGATTTGAAGGAGAATTTCACATGGCAAAATGGACCAGAGTTCCTGAAGTGGCCAGTGGAGAAGTGGCCTATAAAATTGGCTAGAGAGGTTGCAGCTCATGCAAGGGAGAGTGTAAACAAGCTCCAGAGGAAGGCTTTCTCAGGTGCATTAACAAGAGCTCAAACGAGTAAGCAGGAAAAAGACCTACGAGGCACTCAGGAAATTCCAAAAAGTGAAACTCAAGAAGGAATATCTGTGTTTAACCCAACAACTGTTCTTCTAGGAAGGAAGCCCTTTGGCTGGGTTAAAGTTCTTGTGGAAGTAAGAAGATTCAGTAGCTTGTCCAAACTGGTGAGAGTTGTTGCCTGGGTTTGTCTAGCTGCCAAGAAGTGGCTGAAGAGGAAGTGTCAGGCCCCTATACCGTCAAATTGGGAGTTAAGATCACCCAAGCAAGCTGTGGTGACTGTCAAAGAACGAGAAGATGCACTCAAAGACATCTTCCTCCCAGCTCAAAAGCATACAGTTTTTTCAGACACAACTCTAAGCAGGCTGGCATTATACAAAGATGTGAACTCTGGACTACTAGTTTGTGGAGGTAGAATTCAGACGTTCAAAGAAGATAAGCTAGCAGTGTCAGTTTTACCATTTGAATCATGGGTGTCTACATTGCTGGCACAAGAATCCCACAAAGCAAACCACGAGGGAGTGGCAGGAACTCTTCTCTGAATGAGGAACAAAGCCTGGGTAATAAAAGGCTGTATACTTGCCAAGAAAATGGTTGACCGCGGTGTGGTCTGCAGGAAAAACAAGGCAAAACAGTGTCGACAAATCATGGCTGACCTGCCTCTAGAGCGAACAGGCCCGGCTGCACCTTTTGAATTCACCAGTATGGACGTGTTCGGCCCTTATGAAGTGAAAGATGAGGTCAAGAAAAGAACTAGAACTTCTGCTGCATGGCTTCTCGAGCCATATACACTGAAGTGGTGAGTGACATGTCATCTGACGGATTCCTACTAGCCTATCAAAGGTTCACTTCACTAAGAGGACACCCCAGAAAACTCTGGTCAGATCCTGGCACTAATTTTGTGGGAGCCAGACCTGCACTGGAACAGCTCCACAAATTCCTTAATAGAGTAGACAATTCTGAACTTGAAGACACAGCTGCCAATGGTCACCTTGCAGACTCTCCCCATAGGAATGGTGCAGCAGAGGCAGCTGTCAAAGTAGTAAAGCGGCCATTGAGCAACCTTGGTGGAGATGCTGTTTTCACATGGAGTGAATTCCAAACTTTTCTCTCCTTGGCAGCTAACCTTGCAAATGAGAGACCCATTGATGCAAGAATTCAAAGCAGAAAAGACTGTATAGGGTACATCACCCCGAATTCTCTGCTTTTAGGATGCGGCAATCCAAAGGGAGACCCTGGAGATTTCCAATTTGATGGCTACCCTTACAAAAGACTTAAACAGATTCAAGGAGAGGTAAATAATTTCTGGAAGAAGTGGAGCCAATTGGCTGGACCTAATCTGTTTATAAGGAACAAATGGCACACCAAAGAGCGAAATGTAGCTGTTGGAGATGTGGTCTGGTTGGCAGACCAAAACGCCCTGAGATGACAGTACAAGCTAGCTAGAGTGGTCAGTGTCAATGCTGACAGCAAAGTCATGGTAAGAGATGTGCTTGTTAAGATTTTTCCCAGTTATCCCGTTCACATCAAAAAAGCAAACCCCAAAGAAGGGCTCACAAGAGCTAACAGTGAAAAAACTAAGAGGCTCCAAACCAAAATTCCAGTCACAATTTTTCATAGGGATGTAAGACGACTTGTCATTTTACTTCCCATTGAAGAACAAGCAGAGGTGTGAAAGGATTGTGTGAGCTCTGGTTTTGAAAAAAAAAACAACAGGAGCTCAAGTGGGAGGTGTTGAGCTGAATCTCAGGAATGAGTCCAAGAACTACACTTCCCAGAGTGCACCAGCAGCAGCAATTTTGCTGCTTGTCACCTGTTGTCATTTTCACTGATTTGGAGCACCTGTTATAAACCTGAGTTCCTCAGTCATTCAGACAAACAAACTTCACTGAGAAGAAGACACTCCAAGTTCACTTGTAGGTTCAGTCCAAAGACGCCAATGGTCAGTGTAATGTTTTATTTACTTTCATGGTGTTTGGAATGCTGTATAATATGTTGAAGCTATGTTTAATTTCTGTGTAGATTGGTTAAGTAACACATTGCTGCATTGACTTGTTGAATGGGTTCTTAATCAATCAATCACCTTTATTTATATAGCGCTTTAAACAAAATACATTGCGTCAAAGCACTGAACAACATTCATTTGGAAAACAGTGTCTCAATAATGCAAAATGATAGTTAAAGGCAGTTCATCATTGAATTCAGTTATGTCATCTCTGTTCAGTTTAAATAGTGTCTGTGCATTTATTTGCAATCAAGTCAATGATATCGCTGTAGATTAAGTGACCCCAACTAAGCAAGCCAGAGGCGACAGCGGCAAGGAACCAAAACTCCATCGGTGACAGAATGGAGAAAAAACCTTGGGAGAAACCAGGCTCAGTTGGGGGGCCAGTTCTCCTCTTACCAGACGAAACCAGTAGTTCAATTCCAGGCTGCAGCAAAGTCAGATTGTGCAGAAGAATCATCTGTTTCCTGTGGTCTTGTCCTGGTGGTCCTCTGAGACGAGGTCTTTACAGGGGATCTGTATCTGGGGCTCTAGTTGTCCTGGTCTCCGCTGTCTCTCAGGGCAGTAGAGGTCCTTTCTAGCTGCTGATCCACCATCATGTCTGGATACGTACTGGATCCGGGTGACTGCAGTGACCCTCTGATCTGGATACAGACTGGATCTGGTGGCCACGGTGACCTCGGAACAAGAGAGAAACAGACAAATATTAGCGTAGATGCCATTCTTCTAATGATGTAGCAAGTACATAGGGTGTTATGTGAAGTGTTTCCGGTTCCGGTTTACCTAATTAATGCAGCCTAAATATCCTTTATCGGATTTGGATATTAAAAGCATATCAGTATGTTATGTGTATGCCAGGTTAAAGAGATGGGTCTTTAATCTAGATTTAAACTGCAAGAGTGTGTCTGCCTCCCGAACAATGTTAGGTAGGTTATTCCAGAGTTTAGGCGCCAAATAGGAAAAGGATATGCCGCCCGCAGTTGATTTTGATATTCTACGTATTCTCAAATTGCCTGAGTTTTGAGAACGTAGCGGACGTAAAGGAGTATAATGTAAAAGGAGCTCATTCAAATACTGAGGTGCTAAACCATTCAGGGCTTTATAAGTAATAAGCAATATTTTAAAATCTATATGATGTTTGATAGGGAGCCAGTGCAGCGATTGCAGGACCGGGCTAATATGGTCATACTTCCTGGTTCTAGTAAGAACTCTTGCTGCTGCATTGTGGACTAGCT
This sequence comes from Carassius gibelio, assembly GCF_023724105.1. NCBI lineage: Eukaryota > Metazoa > Chordata > Actinopteri > Cypriniformes > Cyprinidae > Carassius > Carassius gibelio. The sequence continues at coordinate 1,157,683 of NC_068374.1, read as the reverse complement.
TTAGTTTGTTTACTACGCGTGCAGAACAACCACCCAATAAAGCATTACAATAATCTAACCTAGAAGTCATAAATGCATGGATTAACATTTCTGCATTTGACATTAAGAGCATAGGCTGTAATTTAGATATATTTTTGAGATGGAAAAATGCAGTTTTCCAAATGCTAGAAACGTGGCTTTCTAAGGAAAGATTGTGATCAAGTAGCACACCTATAACGGTCATATAAGTGTGATTTAAACCATGCTAATGCACTTCCACTGATGCCAACAAAGTGTTCAAGTCTATGCAAAAGAATGCTGTGGTCAATTGTGTCAAACGCAGCACTAAGATCCAATAAAACTAATAGAGAGATACACCCACGATCAGATGATAAGAGCAGATCATTTGTAACTCTAAGGAGAGCAGTCTCAGTACTATGATACAGTCTAAATCCTGACTGGAAATCCTCACATATACCATTTTTCTCTGAGAAGGAATTAATTGTGAGGATACCACCTTTTCTAGTATTTTGGACAGAAAAGGGAGATTCGAGATTGGTCTATAATAAACTAGTTCTTTGGGGTCAAGTTGTGTGTGTTTTTTTTTTTTTATGAGCCAACTCTGTTGACCAACCCCCACTGACCACCAACAGCTCAACTTTGGAGAAAGTCAGCAGAATTACATTTCTGAGCATGCACATCACATCTCACCTAGACCACCAACACCATGTCACTCTCCAAGAAGGCACAACAGCACCTACACTCTCCCTCCACCAATCCTCACCACATTCTACAGGGGCACCATAGAGAGCATACTGAGCAGCTGCATCACTGTCTGGTACAAGAACTGTAGTGCAGCAGACCGCAAAACCCTCCAGTGGACAGTGAACACAGCTGCAAAGATCATCTGTGCCCCTCTCCCCTCCATCCTGGACATTTTTCTCACACAATGCTCCAGTAAAGCAAACAGTATCGTGAAGGACTCCACCCATCCCTTCCACAGTCTCTTCCAGCTCCTACCATCATAAAGACAGTACCGGAGCATCAGAACCCACTCCACCAGTCTGCTAAACAGCTTTTTCCCCCAGACTGCAAGATCCCTGAACGCAAATTACCCCACCCTACTCTGAAACCCCACACAAACCCCCTAATTCCTGAAACATGGACAATCTCCTCCTTCACCCCCAAACACACCCAACCTTTCCACATCACAAAAGAACTGTCTGAAACATTTTTTGTGCAATTCTCCTCTATGCACACTTCACACTTTTCACACACACTGCTGTGTGTACATAATCCCACACAAGACTCAGTAATGTTTGTTTACCATATTTTCCCCACTATGAGGCACACCAGATTATAAAGCGCACCTTCAATGAATGGCCTATTTTAGAACTGTTTTCATATATAGGGCTCACCGGATTATAAGGCACATTGAATAGAAGATACTGCAGTCAAACGTGTGACTGGGTTTGCGTTATGCATCCGCTAAATGGAGCTGTGCTAAAGGGAATGTCAACAAAACAGTCAGATAAAGATGCCTTGGGCACCTTAATCCATATATAATGCGCTGCAGATTATAAGGCACACTGTCGTTTTTGAAAAAATTAAAGGCTTTTAAATCCGCCTTATAGTTCGGAAAATACGGTAAATGTGTGATCAAGAGTGATTACAAATAGACAAAGGAATAAGAATAAATAAACCAGAGGAAAAAAAGAAAAAGTAAATTAATAACTTAATTCATAAATGCGAAGTTAAAACTTTTCATAAATGATCAAAAAAGTGTTTGTTTTTTCTTGTTATTTTTCTTATGTAATGTAAGAATTGTATATCGCTGAATGTTATGTTGTCTTTTAAGAGAATGTGAGGTGGAGTTCACTGTCGATCTATCAGGAGAGACGCAGCATGAAGCAAGGGGATGACGTCACCAGCGCGCGAAAGGGAGAGAGGAGACCCAACAGAAAGATCGGCAGACATCATTCTGAGTGAAAATATTTGTAATTGAAACCTGAAACAAGATAAAGCGTCTAGAAAGACATTGATTTTCCTCTGAACTGAACTTTATTTTGTTTCTTGAGTGATTATGATTTATCTTTGAGTGTTTTTCAACGTGAACAAGGCGATGACTCAGACTTAATTCATCACCGCATGGAACATGGCAAGCCTCCCAGCGAATCTCAATTGCAAATGAAACCATCGAACGATTTCAGTGGATTCACTGCTAGTTAGATTAGATTATTTTAGATTTTTTTTATTAAAACATCTAAAAGATAGTTAGGTAAAAATAAAATTAAACTAGCAAAAGTTTTATACACTAAACTAGAAATAATATACTACAAGTCTTGATTTCAAAAAGATTTAAAAGGAGTAAGTCCTAAAAGTAAAAGAACATATAAAGAAGAATAAATAACAGATCATTCTAGTAAGAAAACAAACCCAGAGCTCAGTTTATTTATTTTCCTTGCATTTATTATCAATCAGTAATTTAATTATTTTGTTGATCATCAGTCTTTTCCATTTTTGCTGCTTTTACCTGAAAGAGAAATAATTAAATTATTTTCATTTATCATTTGCCTTGATATAAATTTTTCAATATAATTTGAACTTACCTTTTGTTGGTTGTCTGTTTTTTTTTTTCAATCTCTCACTACTGCTCCTTATGAACTTAGAGGTACTGGTCCACGTTTCCTCTTGTTTAACTCACCTGGGTGTCCATTCAGCCGTGGTGCCCCTGGTGTCCTGTAGGAGGCGCTACAGTTTTGGCCAGCCAGCCAGGAGCAGTAAGTAGAGAGATATTTTAATAACAGAGAACAGACAAATTTAAAGAGACATTGCATTGCAAGAATGGAAGTCATTGAGCGAGAGAATGTTAAGGTTCCAAACTCACTTATCGTGAGTGGTATTACAAATACCGAGAAGGACAATGATCTGACTGAGCATCTTAGCAGTTATGGGTGCATTGGCAGAATTGTTGCCATTAATAACCCTGAGTCCCCATATCACAAAACTGTGATAATTGAGTATGGGAGTGGAAGTGCACTGAAGAGATTAGAGCCTCAGCTGCCATTCATTTTTTTTAAATCCCACATCAGCCCAATCTCAGGTATGAGATTAAAGCTTTGTCCAGTATTTATGTGCAAAAACAGTTGCTAGTAGCATCACCAATGGCTATATGGAGGAATTGAAGTGCATTGCAATGCTGAGTGGTAAATCTTTTGACGACATCTCAAATGAGGAGCTTTCAAAATGCACTGAACCTGTATCTCAAAATGAAGATTAATCTGGGAGAATTGTTCATCCACCTACTATTGCGAATGCCATGCGGGAGATCCAAACGGATTTCCCCAGGGTCAGTCAAGTTCAGGGGAATGCTGCATTTGTTCCATTAACCCGAATGTCTGTTCCTAATGTGAATCCCCCAGAAGTACAGCGTGTTGTAGTTGAGCATATTGTGAAGAGTGAAAATGCTGCTTCTCTTATGGCCTGCTTGACGCTGGCCATAAGAAGAGGTGGTATGTCTTCTGATGAGGCTGATCGACACTTGCTGAGACAGTTCTGTAGGGGTTGTCGGGACAATGCCCTCATTTCAGAGTTTCAGCTTGAACAAAAGAAAACTGATCCCCTCCTTTTTCAGAACTTTTGCTGCTGTTGCGTACAGCCAAAGACAAACAAAGAAGGCCAAAGAGCAAACAAAGGATTCTCATGAGAGTATGGTTCAAGTAGCAGAATTGCAGTCAGATTGTTGCTGTCAAACCAACTACGTCTGTAAATTTTAAACATGCTGCAAAGGTGACCAAATCACAGTTTGTGCAAACAAACCTAAGAGAAGTTTACCACATCTTTATTTCTAAACAGACTAAACCTAAACCTACTGCTTTCGTTGTGGCGAGGATTGGCCACATTGTCTCTAGCTGTGATAATGCTACAAATCCTGCTCTGGTAGCATCCAAAAGGAAACTTCTAAAAGAGAGGCAGGCTACCTGAGGGACTTCTGAGGGGCCATACCATCCTGCCCCTTTAAACTAGAACCAGCTCCAGTTGTGGGACAAACGGGGGCTGAAAAATGTATCAGGGGTCCCGACAATTATAAGAGCAGAAGCTGCAATTGGCACGTTCGCACCAGAAACAAACCATTTGTTAAGCCCAAAGGATTAGTTGGAGCAAAGTGCACTGAAGTCATTATTGCAGGGCAAAATTGCAATTGTCTTCTCGATACAGGCTCACAGGTGACCACTGTTTCGCAGCCATATTATGAAAAGAATCTGTCCCATTTGGAAATTAAACCTCTTGAACATCTTCATGAGGTGGAAGCAGCAAATGGTCAGCTCGTACCTAACCTTGGGTATATTGAAATTTATGTTGTGTTCCCCAAGGATTTTCTTGGAGCGGAGACCAAAATTTCCACACTTGCTTTAGTCACTCCTGATATCAGTGGTAGTGTGCAGTCTTCTGTACTTATAGGCACAATTCATTTAGCCTATGAGAGTCAGTCTGAGTCAGAAATTTACTTGTCAGATCAATAGCATTATTGGGTCTGTGAGAATTCTGGGTACAAAGCCTGAAGTTGTTCCTGCTGGACAAACTCTTGTTCTGGAAGGCTCAATCAGTACACAGGAGCCGCCTTCTGATAAATGGGTCTTAGTGGAATCTCCTACTGAGTCTTCTTTGCCAGGAGGTCTTTTGTGTGCCTCTTGTCTTGTCACACTTCCTTCTACGACATCACGGAAAATCCCAGTGATCATGAAAAATGAAACTGAGCATGACATTTTAGTTCCTGCAAAAAAGTGTCATTGCCGAATTACATTCTCTGCAAAGTTTGATCACTAAAAAAGCAGTAACGGAGAGTGGCAATCATATGAAAGCTGCCCAGCCTTTCACTATTGATTTTGGTGACTCACCAATACCTGAGGAGTGGAAAGACAGGTTTTCACAAAAATTATGGTCAATGCCAGATGTTTTTACTCTTCATGATCTTAAGGTTCTTGAGGGTGTTGCGACGATTGAAAGAGGATGGATTAAAGCTCTCTCCAGAAAAATGTAAATTTTTCCAAGCTTCTGTTAAATACTTGGGACACATTTTGTCTAGCAATGGTGTGGAGACAGATCCTGAAAAAGTTGAGGTGCTGAAATCTTGACCAGTTCCAAAGAACCTGAAAGAACTACGTTCATTCTTGGGGTTCTCGGGCTACTACATGAGGTTTATTCAAGATTATGCCATGATTGTGAAGCCTTTGAACGATTTGACCTCTGGGTATCTGCCTCTCTGAATGGGTTGTAAAGTCAAAGAAAGGAAAGACTACCAATCAATCAATCACCTTTATTTATATAGTGCTTTAAACAAAATACATTGCGTCAAAGCACTGAACAACATTCATTTGGAAAACATTGTCTCAATAATGCAAAATGATAGTTAAGGCAGTTCATCATTGAATTCAGTTATGTCATCTCTGTTCAGTTAAATAGTGTCTGCATTTATTTGCAATCAAGTCAATGATATCGCTGTAGATGAAGTGACCCCAACTAAGCAAGCCAGAGGCGACAGCGGCAAGAAACCGAAACTCCATCGGTGACAGAATGGAGAAAAAAACCTTGGGAGAAACCAGGTTCAGTTGGGGAGCCAGTTCTCCTCTGACCAGACGAAACCAGTAGTTCAATTCTGGGCTGCAGCAAAGTCAGATTGTGCAGAAGAATCATCTGTTTCCTGTGGTCTTGTCCTGGTGGTCCTCTGAGACAGGGTCTTTACAAGGGATCTGTATCTACTATAATCCTAAAGAGCCTTTTGGTAGCCGTTGGTCTGCGAGTTGTCAGCAGGCATTTGAAGCGATCATTGAAGCACTTAGCAGTTAAATGTGTCCAAACACCTTAAGTGTAAGGGGTATGAGAACATATCAATGCTGTATTTTTTTCACTCCCAAGAATAAAATGTTATTGTGACGTGAAGTCAGCATACTTATCGATTTACATAAGCAGGGGCGTCGCACCCGTGGGGGATGTGGGTGTTTTCACCCACACTTTTCCCGGTGAGAGGGTTCAACACCCACACGTTTTCTGCAGTTTTTCCACAGTTTTGCACAAACGCCTTACTACAGTCGCTCCTCCGTTTCTCTGGCCGCTCTGTGTCTGCGCTCGCCGCGGCTGCCTCCTCCCCCCTCCCTCTCATGACACCTGCTTTGAGCCTGACGGGCTGATGATTGGCTGTTCTGCCTTAAGTCCCGCCTCTCTTGGGGTGTTATTGGTCAGCTCGTGCTGAGGAGGCGGGCACCTAGGCGGGAAGAGTTTGGCAAGATGTTCTGTTATCGTTTTGTTGACATGTCGAGTGTTTTCGGTATTATATTTCGTTTTTTAGACTAATGCTAATTTATATTATTGGGATATTGTTCAGCAGCTAGCTAAATTCGGTTATGTAACGTTATGTGGCATGCAATGTATAACATAACTGTGATGAAGAAGGCAGGGAATTGCCAAGGAGGGTGGACAAACTGGCATTGTTAAGCAGTGTATTTATGGGTTCATTGCCAGTGAAACTGATTTTGATATTTTGAGCATTGTTTGTTGATTACCTGAATACTTTTGTGGATACTTACTGAGTGTTTGATTGTAACGTTACCTGTTGAGGAGAAAAAAGTGAGAAATGATGACATTGTTTGCCTACCTGTTGAAGAATTATGAAAGAAAAATTTATATTATTTTAATGTTTAAAAACAGTAAATTGTTACATTATTTATACCACCAGAGAAAAAGCTCTGTTTGGGCGGTTTTTTTTTTCTCCCCTTTTCTAAATTTTTTTTTTAAATGTAGGATCATTTTTTTTCCCCAGCCAAACTTTAAGCCCTGCATTTTGTACCCCTCTGTCACTGTATTCAGCGTTTTTTTTTATTGTTTATAAACAAACCACATCCATCCCCCACACTTTTGAAAAGCTTGCTACGCCCCTGTACATAAGTACTAGAAATTAATACATGTATATAGAAACTGCTGTCTGTCCCGAATAAACCCATTCAAACATATAGACAGAGTAGAGTTGTTTGGAACTATTGACAGCTCCATGAACTACTTGACCGAATGGCAGGAATATAATATAGTAATAATAAGAATTACTTTATTCGCCAAATGCATCAGAAGATACACAGGAATTTGATATGGCCATCAGTAACACACAAACTCAACACACAAACATATATGCGTATAGCTGAAAAAAACATGCTTAAAACAATCAAATCAAATAATAAAATAGTCCAAAAATAGTGCTAGATCAGCTATTCATAAGGGAAATGGCTTTTGAAAAAAAAAACTATTAAGATGGCGTGAGGTCCTTGTCCTCACTGCTCTGTACCTTCTTCCTGAAGGAAGCAGCCTAAAAATGTCACTTGCTGGATGGGACTGATCAGCAGCAATTTTAGCCGCCCTCTTCCTGACTCTGGCCTCATATACTGTAGGTCGTTAAGTGACAGCTGCCTCTGTCCAGTCAGCCTCTCTGCTGTGCGCACAATACGCTGTAGTCTGACCTTCACCTGGGCTGATGCAGATGCAAACCAAACAGTAATGGATGCTGAAAGAAGGCTTTCCACAGAGGCTCTATAGAATCTAGACCAAACAGAGCTGGAAACATTTAGTTTATTTAACTGTTTCAGAAAAAACATTCCACTATGAGCTCTCTTAAGAATGGAGGAACTGTTTTCCTCCCATTTCAAGTCATTTGCGATAACAGTGCCTAAAAATTTAACTGACTCCACTCTCTTCACAACGGAGCTCTTGATAGTTAGAGGAGGAAGGGAGGCAGGTGTTCTGCGAAAATCTATCACAATTTCCATAGTCTTTTGCTGATTAAGCTCCAAGTTGTTCTCATCACACCATGCAACCAATTTAGACACTTCCTGCCTGTAAGCAGACTCGTCATTTCCCTTAATAAGGCCGACTAATGTAGTATCGTCTGCAAATTTAATCAGCTTGATGGAACAATTATTGGAAGTGCAATCACTGGTATACAGTAAGTAAAGAAATGGAAGGGTCAGATAGAGGGTCCCACTCCCATCAGTGACAGCTTCTCCCACAGTTGCTCGGGTAGAATGGTGTTAAAGGCTGCACTGAAATCTACAAACAACATCCTTACATAGGAGCCAGGAGAGTCAAGATGGTCCAGAGCATAATTCAGTCCTAAATTGACCGCATCATCTACAGAGCAGTTTGCCCTGTAAGCAAACTGTAGCTGATCAAGATAAGGAGCTGTGATAGGTTTAAGTCACAGAACCAACTGGAATAATAGTTGATGACTTAAAACAACTCGGAACCCTAAATAAAACGATTGATTAAAAATGTCCGTAAAAACTGGAGCTAGCTGACTAGCGCAGTACTTCAGGGTGGCAGGTGAAATCCCATCAGGGCCACTCGCTTTCCTTACATTTTGTCGGCTGAATAGCCGATACACATCCCTCTCCTCAATTTCAATGTCAATATCAGAGGTGACTTGATCTTGAGGGCCAATGTTCTCCCCCTCTCTAAGTGTGACACCCCCAAGAGGGAAAAGGTGAGGGCATGGAGATTTCTCAAATCTTGTATAAAAAGCATTGAATTAATTTGCCAGTTTAGCAGATGGAGTAACTTGTTTTTTATTTTTATAGCCTGTCAAGTTCTTCAGCGACCTCCAAGCTGAAGAAGAGTCATTAATGCCAAATTGTTCCTCCATATTCACTTTGTAGGCACTTTTTGTTTTCCTAATAGGTTTATTTAACTTTTGTCTGGCCAGCCTGTATTCATCTCCATTTCCTTCTCTGTAGGCCTTTTCTTTGGTTTCCCTGAGCAGCCTGAGGGATTTTGTGAACCAGGGTTTGTTGTTGTTTTATTTCACCACAGTTTTTGGTGGGAATACAAGCTTGCTCACAGAATGAATTATATGAACACACAGTGTCTGTATATGAGTCCAAAGATCAAAGCATGTTGCAACTTTCTCGATGGCTCTGCATGTAATGTACATACATATGTGAAACGTCACGGAAACCAGTGACACAAGTCGGCAGCACAACTTTCGAGCAAAATTAAAATGAAGCGGTGTTTTTTTTTTTCAAAATTGGTGATTTTTGTTTTTTTGCAGAATCTGTTAGTTGATATCACAAAGAAGCCTCTCCGTGTTTGAGATAGCAGTATTGGTATATTTAAAAGCGTACATTTTAAGGTTCAAATCAGATAGTTATCGATAGTAACATTTGATAGGGATAAAGACAGAGAAGTGGGGAAAATCCGTAACATTTAGAGGCAAACAGACGCACAGTGCTAACTTCGGATCTGCAAGAATACTTTTCTGTTTCTTATGGGGAGAGTTTCCATAAACATCAAAGTTTGTCGTTTTGTGTTCATTCTAAGAACACAGGTTATTTCATGTTTAGTCCATGTTTAGACCTTCCCATATCTACCTATTGTTATTAGCTAGCTCATCGGTTATCACAGAATCCTGTTAAAAAGTCCTAATGCTACACAATGAAATCAATTCACCAAGTTTTATGTAGAAAACCAGCAAATAACAAATAAAATTTGAATCAATATGTACTTTTTGTTTATATAGACATTAAAATAATAACATTAAAAATGATGGCCACATTTGAAAGATTAAAGATTTTTTATTAAAAGATAAAACTCACATATTTCAGCCTCTAAATCATTTTTATAAAAGTCAAAAAAGATAAATTACTGACATTTACAATGCACATTCTACTTTATTATTAATAGTATGCGGTCCGATTTTTCCCGTTGTGTCTGTCATTGCTATGCAGGGGGTATGGCTTATCTAAATGAGATGTAAATGGGCCCCATTGTCACTCGCAGCAGTGAGAACTGCACAATCTTCAGAAGCTATTTCTGCTTTTTGAGCTTTTTTTGATTGCCTACCTTCAAATGGCCACAACTTCTCCAAATATTATATAATAACTCAAAATGCCCCAGAACCGACTTGTGTCCCTACTTTCTGTGATTGGTCACATATTGGTATGCTTTGGAAGGTAAGATTTTGAAAGCAAACCTATGTTGAAGTTGTGTTGTGAATGAATGAGGCATTTATATAGTGCTTTACTGTGTATTGCTGTGCACCCAAAGATCTTTACAATCATATGATGGGGTCTCTCCTCAAACTCAAATCCACCTGGCTGATGCAATGGCAGCCACAGGACAATGGCACCATGTGGAAAGGAGAGAGACAGAGCCAAATCTCTGGATGGAATTATTTGGAGACCACCAACAAGGGCCACTGGAGCTAATTTGTCCCAGACACCAGGGTTACACCCCTAAGCTTTAAGAGAAGTGCCATGGGATTTTTAATGACCACGTAGAGTCAGGACCTCGGTTTAACATCTCACCCAAAGAACGGTGCTTTTTACAGTGTAGTGTCTCCATTACAGACCACAGGGTGAGCGCCCCATTCTGGCCTTACGAACACCTCTTCCACCAGCAACCTTTTTTCCCAGGAATCCCATCCATGTACTGACCAGGCTCAACCCTGCTTAGCTTCAGTGGGCAACCAGTTTTGGACTACAGGGTGATATTGATGTTTTGTTCTTGACTTTTCTGTCTACACGTTTCCCCTCCCCTTTTTTATTTTGGTGTTTCCTTTGTCGTCATGGTTTCATGTAATGCCTTTTATACAGTGCATAAATATACCCATTTTGGTTTGTCTGCTTAAGTTGGTGTTCTTATTTGCCAGTGACTTTTGGTTTATTCCAACACATTTACATACTTAGCCGACACTGTTATCCAAAGTGACATACAGAGACAAGTTCCCATTTTTGTTATGAAGTTCAGGCTGTTTCCGGTTTACATTTTATGTCACTTTTCAGTACTCTGCATTTGTGTTCTTTACCATATCATGCCTCATGAGTAATCTTTTAAATCAGTGATTGGAGAATGAAGTTTGAAAGTGGAAAAAAATAAATGAAGAACAAAGTCAAACTCTGCCATTTAATGGACAAAGAAGAACTAAGCACAAGTAAATCATATGCTTGCTTGTAGGTATAGTTTCTTGTCTTCATTCTTCATCTTTAGTCTTAAAAAAAAAAAAAAAAGTTTAATAGATTTTATGTACAAAGCCACTTTTCTCGAAATAATCATCAGCTGTTGTTACCTTCCCAGCTTCACGGCTCTTGGCTCTCATCTTGTTAACCTGGGACTCTGCAATGTCAGCACGCTCATGAGACTCCTCCAGCTCATTGTGCACCTTCCTGTACCTGGACAGGTGAGTGTTGGCCTGCTCCTCCTGTTAGGATGACACCAGATATCCAACCCCTTTCAGAGAATTGCACTCATGGCACTGATTGTATTGAATAGAAAATGTCAAAACACTCAAGAAATTTGACATTAGACTTACAGCTTCTTCAGCTTGGCGTTTGTATGCCTTCACTTTCAGCTGCAGCTTGTCTACCAGATCCTGCAGTCGAGTCACATTCTTCTTGTCTTCCTCAGTCTTTGGGTGTAATAATTGTTTATGGCCTTGATTAAATGGTTTATCATCATGAAAGGTGTTAAGCGTCTAATTCGGGTGTGGTTTTACCTGGTAGGTGAGCTCCTTCACTCTCCTTTCATATTTGCGCACTCCTTTCACAGCGTCTGTACCACGTCTCTGTTCAGCTTCAACTTCAGCCTCCAACTCATGCACCTTCAGTAGAGAGTTATTGTTGTCAACTGTGAAATCTCTGCCATGGCCAGTTCACCTGAGGCTTATTCACACTAGGCGATCTGAACCAAATAATCTCTATACGGTATAATCTCACTCTGGCTCATTAGAAGGCAACCGTTCCTAGTATGAGTACACCCCAAGTCTGTATTTAGCCTGTAATTTACCCTGGACTCCAGTTTCTGGAGCTGTTTCTTTCCACCCTTCATGGCCAGATTCTCAGCCTCATCCAGACGGTGCTGCAGGTCTTTGACAGTCACCTCCATGTTCTTCTTCATCCTCTCCAGGTGAGCACTGGTGTCCTGCTCCTTCTTCAGCTCCTCAGCCATCATGGCAGCCTTCAATATTAAGACAGATGAAAACAAGCTAACCAATATAGATAGAATTAGCTTCCATGTGTGTTCTCTTTGCTACCACATCCAGCTAAACAAAGTCAAATAACGGTTTAGATTAGAAAAGAGTGACAGAATGCAAACACCCACATCAGTGATGGCCTTCTTGGCTTTCTCCTCTGCATTTCTGGCCTCCTGGACTGCATCGTCCACCTCACCTTGAACCTGGACCAGATCAGTCTCAAGCTTCTTCTTGGAGTTAATAAGACTCGTATTCTGCAGGAATTAAGCAGGTAGTTTAATATTTAACTAATAATTTATCATGTAATCTGAATTTGCTCTTATTATTTAATAATCTTTTTGTACTTGTGAGTGCAGCAGTCCCACACGCTCGCTGGCATCCACCAGCTCCTGCTCCGCCACTTTGCGGCCTCTCTCTGTTTGCTCCAGGCCAGCTCTCAGCTCCTCAATCTCTGCTTGCATTAGGCCATTCCTGCGCTCCACCATGGCCACCTGCTCCTTCATGTCGTCCTGTCCTCTGACAGCTTCATCAAGGTGCAGTTGGGCATCCTGTGGCAATGTTCTTTCTTTGTTAGTTGCACGTTACGCTTCAGTTAATTCATGTATCATATTCATATGATCTAACACTTAAACTACTCTTTCTACAGAGGGATACCTTGAGTTGTCCTTGGACGTTCCTGAGCTGTTTCTGGGCCTCAGCAGCCTGGCGGTTGGCATGACTCAACTGGACCTCCATCTCATTCAGATCTCCCTCCATCTTCTTTTTGACTCTCAGGGCATCATTTCTGCTCCTGACCTCAGAGTCCAGAGTGCTCTGCATGGAATCCAACACTCTTTGGCTGTTCCTCTTGATCTGTTCCATCTCCTCATCCTTCTCAGCCAGCTTCCTGTCAATCTCACTCTTCACCTGGTTCAGCTCCAGCTGCACACGGAGAATCTTGGACTCTTCATGCTCCAGGGTGCCCTGCAAGTAGAACAAGGAAATAATTTACATAAGTTTTAAACTTGTGAAATTGTACTATATGCGTCCGGAGTTATGGGAGTATATTTGGGATGGTTTAAGAAGAAATAACATTCATTTAAGGTTTTGAACCACTGCATATACAATGTTTAAATATTATTCAAAGGACTGGTGTGATGTTAGTGTTGTAGCAAAGTAAAGGCACCTCGGCTTCTTCTAGTGCAGTCTGGATCTCTGATTTCTCAGATTCCACAGTCTTCTTGGCTTTCTCTAACTCATGAATGCTCTTTCCAGTCTCTCCAAGCTGCTCAGAGAGGTCAGAAATCTCCTCTGAAAGCATTTAAAAAAATCAACTGTATATCATTTTCTGTTTTTGAAGACATCTGTTTTTTTTTTTTAATCTTTGCTGTAAAAATAAGGGTCATTTACGTTGCAGATTCTTGTTCTCCCTCTTCAAGGTCTCGAGGTGGTCAAGAGCTTCCTCATAGGAGTTCTTCATTTTGAAAAGCTCAGTGCTGAGAGAACGAGCTTCTTTCTGAGCAGCTTCTAGTTCAGCCTGGCTTTCCTCATACTTCTGTTTCCACTCTGCTAGGACCTGGGGAAAAAGGTAATCATTGTTAATTAGCCAAGTCCATGGTTCAAGTTTTTTTTTTGAGGATTATCCACGTCATTCTCACCTTGTCAAAGTTTCTCTGCTTCTTGTCAAGGTTGGCAGCCAATGCATTTGCCCTCTCCCCGTCAATCATGAGGTCCTCCACTTCACTCTGCAGCCTCTGTTTGGTCTTTTCCAGAGAGGCACACTTGGAGTTCACTGCCTCAATGGATTCTTCAGCATCCTGCAGACGCTGTGCCAGCTTTTTCCTGAAGAAAGTGGAATTAAATGATGAAATCTTACTGATATTAAATGTAGGGTAGTTAAGACTTTTCATTGCTGGATTTACTTGGATTCCTCAAGCTCTTCAGTGCGTTGGATGGCATCAGTCTCATATTTGGCTCTCCACTGGGCCACCTCACTGTTGGCCTTAGACATTCCACGCTGGAGTTCAGCTTTGGCCTCTTGCTCCTCCTCATACTGCTCTCTGAGCAAATCACAGTCATGGCGGGCAGACTGAACTGCATGGGCCAGAGCGTTCTTGGCCTGTAAGGCGACACATATGGGATTTTAAACACTCTACTATCTACACAACGGCCTGGATAAAATAAAATAAAAACACACATTACAAAGTAATATTTGCAACTCTACCTTGACTTCTTCCTCAACATGTCTTTTGAGATCCTCAATTTGCTGAGTAAAAGCCTGTTTTCCTCTAGTTAACTGTGAAACAAGTGCTTCTTTCTCTTCCAGCTGACGGCTAAATTCACCTTAGAAACAGGTTACAGATATTAGCATGAAATATAACAACAGAATATTTAACTCAGTTTTGTTTTAAGATTTTTTACATGTAGCTTACTCTCTTACCATTTTCAGTCTGAAGTCTTGCTCGTTGTGCATTCATGTCATTCAACTGGCGACTATTTTCATCACTTTTGGCCTTTATTTCACTCAGCTGGTCTTCAAGAGTACGGCACATCTTCTCTAAATTACCCTAAACAGATTAGAGATTATATGAATATGTTTGCAAAGATGATTTTGTACTTCTTAATGATCATCTAGTGCAGTGCTTCCCAAATCTGTCCTGGAGGACCCCCTGCCCTGCACCTTTTCTATGTCTCCCTTATCTTACACACCTGATTCCACTCATCAGCTCATTAGTAGAGACCGCAAGAACTAAGTCGGGTGTGTCTGATTAGGGAGACATACAAAATGTGCAGGGCAGGGGGTCCTCCAGGACAGATTTGGGAAGCACTGATCTAGTGATATTACCTTTGCTTTAGCCACAGCCTCCATGTTGCTTGACAAATCATCGATCTCCATCTTGTATTCACTCTTCTCCTTCTCCAGCTTCTGCTTGACCCGCTGGAGGTTGTCGATCTGTTCTCCGAGTTCAGCAACACTGTCTGCCTGCTTCTTTCGGAGAGCTGCAGCTGTAGCTTCATGTTGCAAGGTGGACTCCTCCAGATCACGACGCATCTTCTGGAATTCGGCTTCACGCTTCTTGTTCATCTCAATCTGAGCAGCAGTGGCACCACCAGCTTCCTCAAGCCTCTCGCTGATCTCTTCGAGTTCCCTGGAAAGATCAGCTCTCTGCTTCTCCACTTTGGCACGAGCAGATCGCTCTGCCTCAATTTCCTCTTCCAGCTCCTCGATACGGGCCTGAATGGAAAAAAAAGATTCTTTACTGATATTTGTATTGTGGATTTTTCCAGCTATGCATCCACTTCACCATTTCACATCAGAAAGATTAGAGCTACTGTTACCTGAAGTTCTTTGATCTTCTTCTGAAGCTGTGCTCCCAAAGACTGTTCATCCTCAATCTTGCTGAGAAACTGACTTATCTCAAAATCCTTCCTGTTTTCAAAGTAATGTTGTGTTAAATGTGTCAAATACATATACTGGGTAATTGTGTAAAGTTCAAAATCTGGTTGTCGCTCACTTTTTGATCTTCTCATCTGATTGCTGTTTTTCATTCTCGAGGTCCATGATGGACTCCTGGGCCAGTTTCAGATCACCCTCAAGCTTCCTTTTGACTCTCTCAAGGTCCATACGAAGCTTCTTCTCTTGCTCCAATGAGCCCTCAAGCTATTGTTACAGAAACTGGAACATTAAAATCTGGTATAGAGCAATACATTTGATTTCTTATTGATTCACGGTCTTATTCTTATGCCAAACATCTTACATCGTCCACTTGCTGCTCAAGCTTGGTCTTAGCTTTAGTCAGAGTGTTGACTTTGTCTTCCTCTGCCTGAAGGTCATCAAGAGTCTGCTGGTGTGCCTCTTGGAGGGCTTTCTTCTCTTTTGTCAGCTTGGCAATGCTCTCGTCTTGAGAGGCCATCTCCTCTGTCAGGTTTTTGACCTAAATGGAAACATTGATAATAGGTTTCATTATCAAGAGCCTGAATCCCAATCTGCAGTGTATATGAAGAGTTTGGTTCCAAAACGCTATAAATCCATTTTGATTAATTTGAGTACAAATGTGTTTTCTTTACCAAGAAAGTGGCAAGCTGAAAACCACTATTTTCTGTTTCAAACTTTCACAAAGCATCTTTAGTTTATAATAACTTTACAAAATTTTATCCAGATTTATAAAATTAATAAATATATGATCTTTTTTTTTGTTTTTGATTTTCAAAATGAATGCATTGAAACAATATGAAAGTTATTTACACAACAAAATAATTTTGACAGCCTCTGAATTTTGTCAATACCAATCCTATATATAGGATACATTCAAAAATACATTCATCAGTCATCGCTCCCAAAATGAATTCAACGGGTCATCTTGTTTGCTATAAATTAATTATGACAATAAACGAGAACATTTCTTCACGAACAGCAATATCACAATAGACCACAGACATTGCAAGATAAAATTTCCCTTACATTCAGCTTCCAAAAGTGCATTCATCTTTGTCATGTTACATTAATTTAGCTGACTAGTGCTATACGCTGTATTGACAAAATCATAAATGCCATTTATAAAAACACTTACACCGACTGATAATCTAATGCGATTCATCTAATGAACTCGATATTGTGTAGCTTGTCAGTGATCTACGGCTCTGTCTATTAAATGCCGCTCCGTCTTAAAGCAGAAGCACGTGATGGAGATTTACCCGTACTATTAATCACAGAATCGACTTTACTGATGGCAATCATGCAGCCCTTGATTGTTGATCACAAAGTACAAAGTAGATGAGGAAAACTAGGATGCTGGGTGTATTCAAAGCGCCGACATTACTGTCTAGAGTGTGTGGAATGGTGTGCTGTGGTTGGTGGAGTGGATTCATCGCATTCTGCAGAAAAGGGAGACCGCTGTTTGTCGTGGTTTGGAAAAAAGGGGAAAAAACATAACATCGATATTGCATTTTCCATCAAATTAAAAATTGCCTTATCAATACCGACCAATTAAATACTGATTTTGTAAGAAACAAAAAAAAAAAAAAAAAAAAAAAGATGTTTATCGGGTTTTGGAAAAAATCTCTTCATATACATATAAGTATAAATATAATATGCACACACACACACACACACATATAAATACTGACTTTATTCTCTGTTGCATGTTTTTCCTTCTCCACTTTTGCCAAGGTGAGCTCCAGGTCATCAATGTCTTTTTTCAGCTCAGAGCATTCGTCCTCCAGTTTCCTCTTCTTGGCAGTCAGTTCAGCATTGATTTCCTCCTCATCCTCCAGTCTCTCGTTTGTCTCTTTGAGTTTGCCCTCGAGCTGGATCTTGCTTTTGATGAGCCCTTCGCATCTCTCCTCAGCATCAGAGAGGCTTTCAGATTCCTGTTCATTGACATGGATATAGTTAATCACTTATGTTTAGGGATGCATGAAATATTGGCCACCATATCGGTATCAGCTGATAAACTTGAATTTTTCTGTTATCGTTATTAAACTTATATTAGAATATGGCCGATATCTTAGTGCCGATAAAGCAATATTTTCTGCAGACACTTCAGATGTGCACTGTTCACCATAATGGTTTTTAATTGCTTGAAATATTATTCAAATCCCTTTGAAAAGCAAAATGTGTAGGGCAAGTCTGTCATATTATAATGGGATCATTAGCTATTTTAAAATATTGGAATCTTTGTTTGCCCGCATTTTAGCGCGTTGTTAAGGAAAGAGCGCATTCACAATGGATCCACACATAATTAGCAGAGTTAAGTTCGCTTGTGCATTTACAGTCTTTTGTACAAATGTACGTTGTAATATTGTGGGGTTTTTTTTTAAACATAAAAGATTAAGCTATATAGACGGTAGTGATGCGCGGGTCAGCTTTTTATCCAACCCACGGGTCCCGCTTTTCTGAAATTATCTGGCCTGCCCCGCGCATCGGGGACATCACGGAAGTTACGTTGCTGCTTAGACCTTTGTATTGTAACCTCATCAAAGAACCTAATCAAATATATTCAATATAGGCTATAGGGAATTACACTAGTGATGGTTCGTACGTGAACGAATATTTTAGGTGAACGAATCATTCTCGTTCACCGAATCCATTGACTCATATATCTCGTTCACTGAACTTCCTCCCTCCACAGCAACTAGGGTTGCCACCCGTCCCTTAAAATACGGAATCGTCCCGTATTTGACTCGTCCTATTCTGTCCCTGATTGGGTAATACTCGCTGCCATCGTTGGATTGATTGGTTTGTTTCAGGTTCATGGCCAGTCAGAGACAGAGGAGGGCGGGGTCTCTTGGCAGAGTGTCGATTTGTTAGAATGGCAGAGGCTGCTCCGGATACCCCTCCGCCTACAGCGCTGAAACGAAAGCGGATGCAAAAGTACCTCTTCATTGTTTGTTCATGTTAGTTAAGTGCATTAACTAATATTAACAAGATTTTAATAAAGAATTATTAAATGTGGAAATGAACATGAACAAAGGTGAACAATTGCCATATAAGTGAAGTTCATTATTAGTTAATATTATTTAATGTAGTTAACTAATGAACTTTATTTTAAAGTGTTAGCGATTTGTTTATTACGGTTAAGGTGTATTTGACTTTTTTTATATTGTGTATTTGCGCACACATTAACAGAGCGTATTCTCTCAGACACGACGAGAGATGAATCTCATTATATGTTGTATATATAATTTATTTCTTCAATGTTTCTCTTGTCTGTGCATAAAATAAAGCTGCTCTTTTGCTTCATTGATAAAGTTTTACTGAAATGTAAACATTTTATTTAGGCTATAGGCCTATAACTAATTGTAGGCTATAACAGACCTGTTTTAAGTCTATTTTTTTGTTTTCATCACAGGTCACAGCGTGTCAGTTATGCATTTATGTGCTATGAAATTGTTGCCAAGCAAATTAATTATTATATTCATTTAATAATAAAAGTAACCTAATAATGCTAGACAGAAAATAGCAGGCTTACATTAATTGTAAATGACAAATACTCTCAATAATGACAATATTTAATGATTTTGACAATATCTCTGGCTGTAGTCCTCACACGATTATCGTCTTTCAACACACTCCATCGTCTTAATGTCCCCCCCACCACCCTGTCCATTACACCACTGTCCATGACACGATTGTTTTTTTTTTTACACATAAGTACTGTTGTCCGTTAACTTGTTTCCATTATTGAAGCATAATTTTTACTTTTAAGGCTGGTTTGATTTATTTTGAATTCTTTATTGCCTTTTAATGGTAAATCTTTATTGGTAAGAGGCTTTAAAAAATTATGTAAAATGTGGATTTAGACTTATCGGCCAACATATCGATTTTCGTATCGGCCAAAATTTTCATATCAGTGCATCCCTTCTTATGTTCATAGCTGCAGGATCCATATTGAGATAAATAAGAGCTGAAATACTCACAGAAGTTACTTGCTGTAGAAGATCGTGTTTCTCCTGAACAAGTGACACCATTTTCTCCTCAAGCTCCTTCTTTTTAGCTAATGCCTTTGTTAAATCTTCTTTCATTTTCTCAAAGTTCTCCTTCATTGATGCCATTTCTTTTTCACTCTCTGCACTCTTCAGAAGAGGCTTGATCTTGAAGTACACCTTCATCCATGGCCAATGTTTGACATTCATGAATGAGCGGATGTTGTATTGGATGGAATAAATTGCCTCCCTGTGAAAATTGTAATCAGTAAACCAGCCTTTATCACACTGTGCAACTAAACAGTTGTGTTTCAGACATTATTGTAAGTACCTCCTCTCTGTCATTTTGACATACTCCTTCCTCATGACATATCCTCGGGCCAAAGCCTGAGTCATGGTAACCAGACTTGATAGTTTTTCATCTCTCATCTCCTCAAGAGTACCCAACAGACCAGCTTTAAAGAACACCTACAAGAACATTTGTAATATATTAGTGGTGTAGGGTTGAAGAAGCCAATAAGTGCTTTTCAGAGTAGATGTGACCTTGGATATGGCCCTAATAATAACTGAGATTGGCTGTTCCAGTAATTCCAGTGGAGAAAAACATATATTATGACCTATACTATAGTATAGAATGACATTTGGGAGAATTCTGTCCTTTCTCATTTGATGTAACAGTTTGAGGTGGCATGACAGTGTCCGGTACACAAAGTGGAGTACATATAAAAATGTTTTGTGTAATCTGGTGTGGAATAAGTCTTGACTGACACAAAGCCTAGACTTGAACACCTATTCAAAAGCTTCAGGCCTTCCTTCTTCATACTGATGCAGGGCAATTGGAAGGAAGAATTCTCTACAATGTCATTGTGTTGTAGCAGAGTAAAAAATGAGAAGGAAAGAGTTGAAATAGTTTTGTCCACATGGTGTTCTTGCTGAAAAGCTCACCTTGGTGTGTCCAAATTTGTATTGGTTGTGGTCAATATCAATAGAGCCCAAGAGTTTCTCTGTAGCCTTTTTGTTGTCAATGAACTGTCCCTCAGGGATGACAGCAGCATTTAATACTTTGTATCTAGAGGACATTTACGGGAAAGTAGTATTCTTGTGTAATATGTTAGGAGGTGAAGATTAGGTAATACATCATCTCTAAGTAAGAAGTTGCAAAAAGATGTCATTACCTCTGCTTGAAGTCACCGTAGTGGATTCTGCTGGGGAAACCCTTCGTGCAGATTCTGATGCCCTCCAGCACACCATTACACCTGAGCTGGTGGATAACCAGGAAGTTCTCCATCAGACCTGAAAAGCAAATGTTCTTAAGGTTCAGTTTTTTTGTTTTTTTTTAACCGTGATCTACTTGAGTCTTCAAGGATCAAGGTTACCTGGAGTCTTGGTTTCATTAGGAATCAAGCAGCGCACAAAGTGAGGGTGAGTGCTCCTTAGGTTAGACATCAGTTTACCCAAGTTCTCCTGTGGAAAGTTTGTGATTAATATAATCTGTAATGGTGAAAAATTCACAAACTTCAATTAGAGAGAGAATCTGTTTACCCTAAAAACTGCAGACACCGTCTGGAAGGAACCACCCTTCTTCTTGCCTCCTTTCTTTGCACCTCCCTCTGCTTTATATCAGTGACAGAGGTTTTTTTTGTTAATCTTGTGTTGCTGTCCATTAAGCCCTTCAATAATCTCTATTTGCGTCTTGTTGATTCTAACTATTCTCTTGCATAGACATACTTCATATTTTAAAACGCCAAAGTCTGTGATCACATAGTTTGTTGCGCTCTGATGACCTCATTCTTTATTCTTAGTTTTGTCTTGGACATAATTCAAACACAAAGGAATTGAGGAAATGCAAATGTTTGTACCTTCTGGCACAGCGAGATACAGCAAGGCCAGCACTTTGAGTGCTGACTTTTGGTAAAGTTGGACGACAGAGTCGTTCAGTGGATCCTTGTTCTTCTCCAACCAGCCAGTAATGTTGTAGTCCACAGTGCCGGCGTAGTGCACCAGAGAGAAGTGGGCCTCTGCCTTCCCTTTCCCAGGCTTGGGCTTCTCGAAAGCTGAACATTTTCCCAGATGCTGGTCATGCAGCTTGTTTTTGAAGCTTGAGTCTGTAGCCTTTGGGAACATGCACTCCTCTTCAAGAATGGAGAAGATGCCCATTGGCTGTTGAAGAAATATTCCCACTCAAGTACAGGCACCGTGAGATTGTTATTTTAATTTACTGAATATCCTCTTACCTTCTCAATGAGCTCAATGCAGGTAGCCAAGTCCATACCAAAGTCAATGAACGCCCATTCAATGCCTTCTTTCTTGTACTCCTCTTGCTCCAGAACAAACATGGTGTGGTTGAAGAACTGTTGCAGTTTCTCATTTGTGAAGTTAATGCAAAGCTGCTCCAAGCTGTTATACTGATAATTCAACAGAAGCAATTATTGCAACTGACGGGTTATCTTGTATGTCTTGATCCTTTCAGAGACATTAATGACTGATACTCACATCAAAGATCTCAAATCCAGCGATGTCCAGCACACCGATGTAGTACTCTCTAGGATTCGTCGTGTTCAACATCTCATTGATACGGACGACCATCCACAAGAACATTTTCTCATAGACAGACTTGCAGAGTGCAGAGACTGCATTGTTCACCTGACAGATTCAAAGGTCAATGCATTATTATCCTTACTTCTCACGATGACTATGTCTGAGATATTTCTCACTGTATCCACAAGTGAAATGTGTCGATGAAGTCTTCACCTGTGGTACTGTCTGGCCTTTGGTCACCATCTCATTCCCGACCTTCACTCTGGGGTAACACAGAGCTTTCAGCATGTCAGAGGAGTTGATGCCCATGAGGTAGGCGATTTTATCAGCCGCTAAGGAAGCAGAGTTTTATGCATTATTGTTGCTAATTAAGTGACCGTTTATATATGTTCATTTGTTCTAGAATTTGATCTCACCCTCATTGCCGTCAGGTTCGGCCTGCTCCTCTCTCTGCTTCTGTTTGAACTTCATGGCCCCATGATGCATCACTGCACCTGTCAGCTTGTAGATACTGATCTTCTCATCAGCATTGAAGCCCAGAATGTCAATGGCACTCTGTTTTTACACAGACCAAATAAATCATAATGTTTATCGGAGTACTTTATACTGTGTCATGCAGTATTCAGTTAAAGCTTGTGTTTTTCTGATGTTTACTTGCTCAGAAATCTTGCAAAAAATCTAAAATACTACTACTACTTATAATATTGCAGCTGTCCACATACATCTGTGGCAATGAACTCCTCCACATCATCGATGCTCTTGACAGTGATTTCACCCTGGCTGATCATCGGATAGTCGTAAGGGTTGGTGGTGATGAGCAGGGCCTCTGTAAAGAATTGATGTGCAGAATGTTTCCAGTGCTCTCAAACATAGAAATAACTGAAACACACAATCCTGTAGATTTCTCACCGAGCAGCTCTGGCTTGTGTCCAGTCATGAGCTGGTAGAAGATGTGGTAACTCCTCTCAGCAGACAGCTGGAATGTTACCCTTGACTTTTCTAGCAGATCTTTACAAGAAGAGTGTGGTAAAAGGACATTGTTTTCAATTGAGCAACCCACATCTTAGACTCCAAATAAAATGTTTGTCTTAAAACAGTGTTGACTCACAAGTTTCAATATCTGCTTTGGCCAGTTTACCAGTGCCCGAAAAGTGAATCCTGATGAATTTACCCTAGATTGAAATCATTGATAAAAGGTCAACTGTTTGTGATTGACAATTTATGATGTTATTAATGATGATTCATAGGTGCAACCTACAAAACGAGAGGAGTTGTCGTTCCTTATAGTCTTGGCGTTACCATAAGCCTCCAGCAGAGGGTTGGCTGCAATGATCTGGTCCTCTAGTGATCCCTAGATGTAATTGTAGCACAGTGGGCAGTCATGAGGTGAATCACAAACACTGTCCTCAATAACGTTGTCTAGAATAGATACTCACTAACCTGCATTTTTCCAGGGCCAGAGTCTGTCTTCTTTGGACCAGCCATCGCAACAGTTGCAAAGTACTGAATGACACGTTTTGTGTTCACAGTCTTTCCTGCTCCAGATTCTCCACTGGAGATTTATATGAGAGCATCATTTAGTCATAAATCTTTTACTGATTTACAATTATAACAAAAAAAGCTTCAGGTTTAATTCGATTCAGCAGAAGAATATTTACTCACGTAATCAGGACAGACTGGTTCTCACGATCTGAAATTAAACCGTGAAATATTAACAGGATATATAAAATAGGTAGCACTCTAAATTAACTTGAAGCTATTAAGTGTTTGTTTGTTTTTTTGCCATTATTATTAGATCAAAACGCTATATCCTAAAGTTAACATTTCCGTTATTTATTCATGTAAGTACAAATAGAAGATAAAATAATGCAAAATAATGGTTTTTATGAAACACTTACTAACTGAACATTCATTTGAAATGTACTACTCAGTTTCCTCAGCTTAAAAACCTCATTTAGGTACCGTTTATTAAGAAGTTGCTAACTAAGGATAAAAAAACATCAGTCACCTTTGATGTAAAGATACTATTTGGAGTTAATTCAGCTTTTCGATGAACTCCTTTCATAGATCAACAGCAATTTATATACAATGTATTATAGGCTAACACTTCATGCTAGTTATTATAAAGTGTATTTTTCATTGTCTCTTTAACTGTTATATGTTGACACTGCTGGAATCCACTCACCAGTGAGCATGAACTGGTAGGCGTTGTCAGAGATGGAGAAGATGTGAGGTGGGGCTTCAATCCTCTTTTTGCCTCTGTATCCAGCCACAACAACTGCGTCGTACACTGGGAGCCATTTGTATGGATTGACAGTGGCACAGAACAAACCAGAGTAGGTCTGAAATGGAGATCGTCCAGTTTTACAATGTTGCTGCCCTATTCCAGGAATAAATTATGATTTACTTACATAGATCATCCATGCTGCATAACGCTCTTTGAGGTTAAACAGCACAGAAGGCTCATTGAGGTGGGTCATCATGGCCATGTCCTCCATTTTGTCAAATTTGGGAGGATTCCTTGGGAAGATTTGATCTTCTTTTACGGTGACAGTCTGTAATGTACTTTTTTTTAGACATTTTGTACACATATTTCTACATTATTTCTACACTATTAAGACTTTGAGCTTTGAAGACTCAAGCACAGTCACATATGAAATATAATTTTTTTGATACTTACTTTCCCACAGTCAGTTTTGACAGTAGCTTTGCCAGCCTCTATACTAACAAGAGTACCTTTCAAGTACATCTCAGCTGGATCTGTCACAAAGAATGCTGTTTTGGCATCGAATTGAGCAGTCTGAGCCTCGAGTCTCTCTCTTTCTGGCTTCCGGAGGTAAATGGCCGCCGGGCCGAAACACTCCATTTCACCATCTCCCATGATTGTACTTCACTGTGGAGCACAACTGACATCACCATGCTGATATACTTCATTAGATTCACTTTTTGATTGTCATTGTCTAACTTTCAACTCTAACTCTCCTAATACATTCCAATCAGTTAAACCAAACAGATCATATTGTCACCATCAGTTGGGAAGTTCTTTACCTTGTATTAATCTCAGATGGAAATTGCAGCTGTCAAGTCCAGGATTCTGAAAAATTAAAATTATATACTATAGACTATATACTAATTTTTAATATATATATATATATATATATATATATATATATATATATATATATATATATATATATATATATATATATATATATATATAAATATATATATATATATATATATAATTCTAGATAGATAGACAGACAGACAGACAGACAGACATATAGATAGACATAGATAGATAGACTGATAGACATACATATAGATAGATATATAGATAGATAGATAGATAGATAGATAGATAGATAGATAGATAGATAGATAGATAGATAGATAGATAGATTAAGACAATGTTTTCCAAATGAATGTTGTTCAGTGCTTTGACGCAATGTATTTTGTTTAAAGCACTATATAAATAAAGGTGATAGATAGATAGATAGATAGATAGATAGATAGATAGATAGATAGATAGACTGATAGACATACATATAGATAGATAGACAGACAGACTGATAGACATATAGATAGATAGATGGATAGATGGATAGACAGACATATAGACAGATAGACAGATAGATAGATAGATAGATAGATAGATAGATAGATAGATAGATAGATAGATAGATAGATAGACAGACAGACAGACATATAGAGATAGATAGATAGATAGATAGATAGATAGATAGATAGATAGATAGATAGACAGACATATAGATAGATAAATAGATCGATAGATAGATAGATAGATAGATAGTGACTCACCGTATTTTGATGACCAACTGTGCTGCAATCAGAGGTTGTCATTTATATAGTATCTTTACTGAAGACTCAGCTGAACTGTTCAGCTGGATTTGGTAATGTTATTCTACATGGTTTATGATGATGCATCTCAGTCCTAGTGGAAAATAGCAGCAGGCTGTTGTTCATTTGTTTTGTTGGTTTGCTGGAGCATGCAATATTTCAATTATTTTCTTGGTTTAGATCAACTGAACAGCCTTTCTATATTTAAATTCATGATGTTGATATGTTTTAATTTTAAAGCAATAACATCATAGATATCATTTCATAGACATTTGGATAATATACTTATATGACATAAAAGTTTAACAGTCCATGTTTTTCTTATGTTGTGTCTCTTCTTTTTAATGTAGGCCTTCTTGTTAAGTGTATGTTTGTTTACAATGTTTAATTTGATGTCACTGAGCTCTTATTTCAATGTTGCATCTTATTTCAATCTTGGCAAAGAGGAGGAACTTGGTTCAGAGGTGAAGAAGCAGTCAGCTGTCACTACTATTTAATTTTAGAGGTGAAAGCAAGACTACCACCATATGATGACTAAGAGTTTTTACTTTTTATAAAAGGTAATATACAACTTATGTTTGGGGCAACCATCATATTAATAACTATTTGTTTTTGAACATTTAGAATTCATATTATTTCCTCTTTAAAAACCAAAGATGGACTGTGACAGTCCCTCCAAATTAATAAATAAATAAATATATACATATATCTGGCAGACTTTTGGGGGGGAATTAAACCTCAGTAATCACTGCACATACGAATCTTATTTCATGGTCATATAACAACTCTCAAAGTTATAAACAGCATGTTCATATATGGACAAATTATAAATATAGCACAGTCAGAGCTCATGTTTGTATTAAGTTTAGCTTACACATCCAGGCCACGGTGAAGACTTATTTGACCTATCATGACATTACTGTAAGATTTCTCAGTACGTGCATTGCTTTTTCAATTGACTGTACTTTTGAAATAAATAAACAAATAATTCAAAGCAATAAAGTTTATGACTTGCTCTAAACTCTATATGTTAACATTCATTAGCTGCTGCAGTATACTATTGTAATATATTGTTCTTAACTGACTTTGTGTTAGAGTCACAAGCCTAAGAATTTTGCTTGATTTTAATATACATTTACAGACAACAGACACCATACTCAGAAGCCTTTGGCCCAAAGATGAATAAGTACTACACACTTATTCATCTTTGGGACAATTGCTTCTGAGTATGGTGAGTTGCATTTCCAGATGCATTTTTCTATGAATATGGTACTGTTTGTTATCACACCACATCAAGTCACATCAAATATCAGTTATTTGAGAATTGGCTGACTAGTCATATTGAGGGTAGCATCCTGGAGATGTTGTCCGACAGGAGTTCTACTTCGACTCTGCTGGGGTGCAGACCATCAGCGCGAAAAAACCTAGGATGGTCCCAGAAATTATTCCAATTATTAACAGAGCAGTTTCTGTTATTTACAACATGACAATAACCATTCATTGTGAAGCTAAAAAGCAGATATGTGTGTGTGATCGCTGCACTGTCAATGAAAATAAGCTAAACAAATGAGCTGAGTTCAAACCAACCGCTGCAATGCCGAACAGCAGAGAATGACGGGGAATGGCGGAGCTGGAAAAAGCGTCAGAAAGTAACGAGCAAACACAGAAGAGAGTAAAACTCGCATGGCAGATAAATGCATGCAGAACAAGAGTGCAGAATAACAACAGTGAGATAACAATGCGGATTAGACACACGATCACTTTCTGTATCAGCATGAAGATGATGCGTGCTGGAGGGTTAAAAGATTGTGAGTGATGCACAAAACGGGAAACGCATCAGCTGTCGGTCATCTCAGGGACACTGATGATATGGAAATATCTCTTTAATTATAAAAAGGACTGATTGTCACTTGAATCCATGTTGTTTGATTATTATAATATACAGTATAATATGAAGGAAAACAGTCATTTGTATTATACTTTAATTATTATTATTAGGTCTATGACGCACAACTTTCGTGTATTCATAAATGCAGTAAAATGCCATAGATCTCATATAATTGCTTAAACCTTTCACGTAAAATGGTATAAATGTTATGCTTGATTTTGGTCAAAATGAACACTGTTACAGACTATTGTTTGCTCTGCAACTTTTATAGCCTGCTTGTATTCTGATGTGATTTTACTTGTATGAAGATTGTCTTTTATAATTGTACTCTAAAAAACTTCCCTACATCCTGGATCAACAATGCAAAAACTACATTCAAGTAAATAAATGATTTTGTGATTCGACGTTCCGTATTTGACTTGATGAATTTAGGACAGATGTGGTGTGATAACCAACAGTACCATATTCATAGAGAAATGCATCTGGAAATGCAACTCACCATACTCAGAAGCAATTGTCCCAAAGATGAATAAG
Source organism: Carassius gibelio (assembly GCF_023724105.1). Lineage (NCBI taxonomy): Eukaryota > Metazoa > Chordata > Actinopteri > Cypriniformes > Cyprinidae > Carassius > Carassius gibelio. Next base: position 1,129,472 of record NC_068374.1, on the reverse strand, counting down.
TGTGTAGTACTTATTCATCTTTGGGCCAAAGGCTTCTGAGTATGGTGTCTGTTGTCTGTAAATGTATATTAAAATCAAGCAAAATTCTTAGGCTTGTGACTCTAACACAAAGTCAGTTAAGAACAATATATTACAATAGTATACTGCAGCAGCTAATGAATGTTAACATATAAAGTTTAGAGCAAGTCATAAACGTTATTACTTTGAATTATTTGTTTTTTTATTTCAAAAGTACAGTCAATAGAAAAAGCAATGCACGTACTGAGAAATCTTACAGTAATGTCATGATAGGTCAAATAAGTCTTCACCGTGGCCTGGATGTGTAAGCTAAACTTAATACAAACATGAGCTCTCACTGTGCTATATTTATAATTTGTCCATATATGAACATGCTGTTTATAACTTTGAGAGTTGTTATATGACCATGAAATAAGATTCGTATGTGCAGTGATTACTGAGGTTTAATTCCCCCCCAAAAAAGTCTGCCAGATATATGTATATATTTATTTATTCATTTGGAGGGACTGTCACAGTCCAACTTTGGTTTTTAAAGAGGAAATAATATGAATGCTAAATGTTCAAAAACAAATAGTTATTAATATGATGGTTGCCCAAAACATGAGTTGTATATTACCTTTTATAAAAAGTAAAAACTTTTAGTCATCATATGGTGGTAGTCTTGCTTTCACCTCTAAAATTAAATAGTAGTGACAGCTGACTGCTTCTTCACCTCTGAACCAAGTTCCTCCTCTTTGCCAAGATTGAAATAAGATGCAACATTGAAATAAGAGCTCAGTGACATCAAATTAAACATTGTAAACAAACATACACTTAACAAGAAGGCCTACATTAAAAAGAAGAGACACAACATAAGAAAAACATGGACTGTTAAACTTTTATGTCATATAAGTATATTATCCAAATGTCTATGAAATGATATCTATGATGTTATTGCTTTAAAATTAAAACATATCAACATCATGAATTTAAGTTTAGAAAGACTGTTCAGTTGATCTAAACCATGAAAATAATTGAAATATTGCATGCTCCAGCAAACCAACAAAACAAATGAACAACAGCCTGCTGCTATTTTCCACTAGGACTGAGATGCATCATCATAAACCATGTAGAATAACATTACCAAATCCAGCTGAACAGTTCAGCTGAGTCTTCAGTAAAGATACTATATAAATGACAACCTCTGATTGCAGCACAGTTGCCCATCAAAACTGGTGAGTCACTATCTATCTATCTATCTATCTATCTATCTATCTATCTATCTATATGTCTGTCTGTCTATCAGTCTATCAGTCTATCTATCTATCTATCTATCAGTCTATCAGTCTATCTATCTATCTATCTATCTATCTATCTATATGTATGTCTATCAGTCTGTCTATCTATCTATCAATCAATCAATCAATCACCTTTATTTATATAGTGCTTTAAAGAAAAATACATTGCGTCAAAGCACTGAACAACATTCATTTGGAAAACAGTGTCTTTATCTATCTATCTATCTATCTATCTATCTATCTATATATCTATCTATCTATCTATATGTATGTCTATCAGTCTATCTATCTATCTATCTATCTATCTATCTATCTATGTCTATCTATATGTCTGTCTATCTATCTAGAATTATATATATATATATATATATATATATATATATATATATATATATATATATATTAAAAATTAGTATATAGTCTATAGTATATAATTTTAATTTTTCAGAATCCTGGACTTGACAGCTGCAATTTCCATCTGAGATTAATACAAGGTAAAGAACTTCCCAACTGATGGTGACAATATGATCTGTTTGGTTTAACTGATTGGAATGTATTAGGAGAGTTAGAGTTGAAAGTTAGACAATGACAATCAAAAAGTGAATCTAATGAAGTATATCAGCATGGTGATGTCAGTTGTGCTCCACAGTGAAGTACAATCATGGGAGATGGTGAAATGGAGTGTTTCGGCCCGGCGGCCATTTACCTCCGGAAGCCAGAAAGAGAGAGACTCGAGGCTCAGACTGCTCAATTCGATGCCAAAACAGCATTCTTTGTGACAGATCCAGCTGAGATGTACTTGAAAGGTACTCTTGTTAGTATAGAGGCTGGCAAAGCTACTGTCAAAACTGACTGTGGGAAAGTAAGTATCAAAAAAATTATATTTCATATGTGACTGTGCTTGAGTCTTCAAAGCTCAAAGTCTTAATAGTGTAGAAATAATGTAGAAATATGTGTACAAAATGTCTAAAAAAAAGTACATTACAGACTGTCACCGTAAAAGAAGATCAAATCTTCCCAAGGAATCCTCCCAAATTTGACAAAATGGAGGACATGGCCATGATGACCCACCTCAATGAGCCTTCTGTGCTGTTTAACCTCAAAGAGCGTTATGCAGCATGGATGATCTATGTAAGTAAATCATAATTTATTCCTGGAATAGGGCAGCAACATTGTAAAACTGGACGATCTCCATTTCAGACCTACTCTGGTTTGTTCTGTGCCACTGTCAATCCATACAAATGGCTCCCAGTGTACGACGCAGTTGTTGTGGCTGGATACAGAGGCAAAAAGAGGATTGAAGCCCCACCTCACATCTTCTCCATCTCTGACAACGCCTACCAGTTCATGCTCACTGGTGAGTGGATTCCAGCAGTGTCAACATATAACAGTTAAAGAGACAATGAAAAATACACTTTATAATAACTAGCATGAAGTGTTAGCCTATAATACATTGTATATAAATTGCTGTTGATCTATGAAAGGAGTTCATCGAAAAGCTGAATTAACTCCAAATAGTATCTTTACATCAAAGGTGACTGATGTTTTTTTATCCTTAGTTAGCAACTTCTTAATAAACGGTACCTAAATGAGGTTTTTAAGCTGAGGAAACTGAGTAGTACATTTCAAATGAATGTTCAGTTAGTAAGTGTTTCATAAAAACCATTATTTTGCATTATTTTATCTTCTATTTGTACTTACATGAATAAATAACGGAAATGTTAACTTTAGGATATAGCGTTTTGATCTAATAATAATGGCAAAAAAACAAACAAACACTTAATAGCTTCAAGTTAATTTAGAGTGCTACCTATTTTATATATCCTGTTAATATTTCACGGTTTAATTTCAGATCGTGAGAACCAGTCTGTCCTGATTACGTGAGTAAATATTCTTCTGCTGAATCGAATTAAACCTGAAGCTTTTTTTGTTATAATTGTAAATCAGTAAAAGATTTATGACTAAATGATGCTCTCATATAAATCTCCAGTGGAGAATCTGGAGCAGGAAAGACTGTGAACACAAAACGTGTCATTCAGTACTTTGCAACTGTTGCGATGGCTGGTCCAAAGAAGACAGACTCTGGCCCTGGAAAAATGCAGGTTAGTGAGTATCTATTCTAGACAACGTTATTGAGGACAGTGTTTGTGATTCACCTCATGACTGCCCACTGTGCTACAATTACATCTAGGGATCACTAGAGGACCAGATCATTGCAGCCAACCCTCTGCTGGAGGCTTATGGTAACGCCAAGACTATAAGGAACGACAACTCCTCTCGTTTTGTAGGTTGCACCTATGAATCATCATTAATAACATCATAAATTGTCAATCACAAACAGTTGACCTTTTATCAATGATTTCAATCTAGGGTAAATTCATCAGGATTCACTTTTCGGGCACTGGTAAACTGGCCAAAGCAGATATTGAAACTTGTGAGTCAACACTGTTTTAAGACAAACATTTTATTTGGAGTCTAAGATGTGGGTTGCTCAATTGAAAACAATGTCCTTTTACCACACTCTTCTTGTAAAGATCTGCTAGAAAAGTCAAGGGTAACATTCCAGCTGTCTGCTGAGAGGAGTTACCACATCTTCTACCAGCTCATGACTGGACACAAGCCAGAGCTGCTCGGTGAGAAATCTACAGGATTGTGTGTTTCAGTTATTTCTATGTTTGAGAGCACTGGAAACATTCTGCACATCAATTCTTTACAGAGGCCCTGCTCATCACCACCAACCCTTACGACTATCCGATGATCAGCCAGGGTGAAATCACTGTCAAGAGCATCGATGATGTGGAGGAGTTCATTGCCACAGATGTATGTGGACAGCTGCAATATTATAAGTAGTAGTAGTATTTTAGATTTTTTGCAAGATTTCTGAGCAAGTAAACATCAGAAAAACACAAGCTTTAACTGAATACTGCATGACACAGTATAAAGTACTCCGATAAACATTATGATTTATTTGGTCTGTGTAAAAACAGAGTGCCATTGACATTCTGGGCTTCAATGCTGATGAGAAGATCAGTATCTACAAGCTGACAGGTGCAGTGATGCATCATGGGGCCATGAAGTTCAAACAGAAGCAGAGAGAGGAGCAGGCCGAACCTGACGGCAATGAGGGTGAGATCAAATTCTAGAACAAATGAACATATATAAACGGTCACTTAATTAGCAACAATAATGCATAAAACTCTGCTTCCTTAGCGGCTGATAAAATCGCCTACCTCATGGGCATCAACTCCTCTGACATGCTGAAAGCTCTGTGTTACCCCAGAGTGAAGGTCGGGAATGAGATGGTGACCAAAGGCCAGACAGTACCACAGGTGAAGACTTCATCGACACATTTCACTTGTGGATACAGTGAGAAATATCTCAGACATAGTCATCGTGAGAAGTAAGGATAATAATGCATTGACCTTTGAATCTGTCAGGTGAACAATGCAGTCTCTGCACTCTGCAAGTCTGTCTATGAGAAAATGTTCTTGTGGATGGTCGTCCGTATCAATGAGATGTTGAACACGACGAATCCTAGAGAGTACTACATCGGTGTGCTGGACATCGCTGGATTTGAGATCTTTGATGTGAGTATCAGTCATTAATGTCTCTGAAAGGATCAAGACATACAAGATAACCCGTCAGTTGCAATAATTGCTTCTGTTGAATTATCAGTATAACAGCTTGGAGCAGCTTTGCATTAACTTCACAAATGAGAAACTGCAACAGTTCTTCAACCACACCATGTTTGTTCTGGAGCAAGAGGAGTACAAGAAAGAAGGCATTGAATGGGCGTTCATTGACTTTGGTATGGACTTGGCTACCTGCATTGAGCTCATTGAGAAGGTAAGAGGATATTCAGTAAATTAAAATAACAATCTCACGGTGCCTGTACTTGAGTGGGAATATTTCTTCAACAGCCAATGGGCATCTTCTCCATTCTTGAAGAGGAGTGCATGTTCCCAAAGGCTACAGACTCAAGCTTCAAAAACAAGCTGCATGACCAGCATCTGGGAAAATGTTCAGCTTTCGAGAAGCCCAAGCCTGGGAAAGGGAAGGCAGAGGCCCACTTCTCTCTGGTGCACTACGCCGGCACTGTGGACTACAACATTACTGGCTGGTTGGAGAAGAACAAGGATCCACTGAACGACTCTGTCGTCCAACTTTACCAAAAGTCAGCACTCAAAGTGCTGGCCTTGCTGTATCTCGCTGTGCCAGAAGGTACAAACATTTGCATTTCCTCAATTCCTTTGTGTTTGAATTATGTCCAAGACAAAACTAAGAATAAAGAATGAGGTCATCAGAGCGCAACAAACTATGTGATCACAGACTTTGGCGTTTTAAAATATGAAGTATGTCTATGCAAGAGAATAGTTAGAATCAACAAGACGCAAATAGAGATTATTGAAGGGCTTAATGGACAGCAACACAAGATTAACAAAAAAAACCTCTGTCACTGATATAAAGCAGAGGGAGGTGCAAAGAAAGGAGGCAAGAAGAAGGGTGGTTCCTTCCAGACGGTGTCTGCAGTTTTTAGGGTAAACAGATTCTCTCTCTAATTGAAGTTTGTGAATTTTTCACCATTACAGATTATATTAATCACAAACTTTCCACAGGAGAACTTGGGTAAACTGATGTCTAACCTAAGGAGCACTCACCCTCACTTTGTGCGCTGCTTGATTCCTAATGAAACCAAGACTCCAGGTAACCTTGATCCTTGAAGACTCAAGTAGATCACGGTTAAAAAAAAACAAAAAAACTGAACCTTAAGAACATTTGCTTTTCAGGTCTGATGGAGAACTTCCTGGTTATCCACCAGCTCAGGTGTAATGGTGTGCTGGAGGGCATCAGAATCTGCACGAAGGGTTTCCCCAGCAGAATCCACTACGGTGACTTCAAGCAGAGGTAATGACATCTTTTTGCAACTTCTTACTTAGAGATGATGTATTACCTAATCTTCACCTCCTAACATATTACACAAGAATACTACTTTCCCGTAAATGTCCTCTAGATACAAAGTATTAAATGCTGCTGTCATCCCTGAGGGACAGTTCATTGACAACAAAAAGGCTACAGAGAAACTCTTGGGCTCTATTGATATTGACCACAACCAATACAAATTTGGACACACCAAGGTGAGCTTTTCAGCAAGAACACCATGTGGACAAAACTATTTCAACTCTTTCCTTCTCATTTTTTACTCTGCTACAACACAATGACATTGTAGAGAATTCTTCCTTCCAATTGCCCTGCATCAGTATGAAGAAGGAAGGCCTGAAGCTTTTGAATAGGTGTTCAAGTCTAGGCTTTGTGTCAGTCAAGACTTATTCCACACCAGATTACACAAAACATTTTTATATGTACTCCACTTTGTGTACCGGACACTGTCATGCCACCTCAAACTGTTACATCAAATGAGAAAGGACAGAATTCTCCCAAATGTCATTCTATACTATAGTATAGGTCATAATATATGTTTTTCTCCACTGGAATTACTGGAACAGCCAATCTCAGTTATTATTAGGGCCATATCCAAGGTCACATCTACTCTGAAAAGCACTTATTGGCTTCTTCAACCCTACACCACTAATATATTACAAATGTTCTTGTAGGTGTTCTTTAAAGCTGGTCTGTTGGGTACTCTTGAGGAGATGAGAGATGAAAAACTATCAAGTCTGGTTACCATGACTCAGGCTTTGGCCCGAGGATATGTCATGAGGAAGGAGTATGTCAAAATGACAGAGAGGAGGTACTTACAATAATGTCTGAAACACAACTGTTTAGTTGCACAGTGTGATAAAGGCTGGTTTACTGATTACAATTTTCACAGGGAGGCAATTTATTCCATCCAATACAACATCCGCTCATTCATGAATGTCAAACATTGGCCATGGATGAAGGTGTACTTCAAGATCAAGCCTCTTCTGAAGAGTGCAGAGAGTGAAAAAGAAATGGCATCAATGAAGGAGAACTTTGAGAAAATGAAAGAAGATTTAACAAAGGCATTAGCTAAAAAGAAGGAGCTTGAGGAGAAAATGGTGTCACTTGTTCAGGAGAAACACGATCTTCTACAGCAAGTAACTTCTGTGAGTATTTCAGCTCTTATTTATCTCAATATGGATCCTGCAGCTATGAACATAAGAAGGGATGCACTGATATGAAAATTTTGGCCGATACGAAAATCGATATGTTGGCCGATAAGTCTAAATCCACATTTTACATAATTTTTTAAAGCCTCTTACCAATAAAGATTTACCATTAAAAGGCATTAAAGAATTCAAAATAAATCAAACCAGCCTTAAAAGTAAAAATTATGCTTCAATAATGGAAACAAGTTAACGGACAACAGTACTTATGTGTAAAAAAAAAAAACAATCGTGTCATGGACAGTGGTGTAATGGACAGGGTGGTGGGGGGGACATTAAGACGATGGAGTGTGTTGAAAGACGATAATCGTGTGAGGACTACAGCCAGAGATATTGTCAAAATCATTAAATATTGTCATTATTGAGAGTATTTGTCATTTACAATTAATGTAAGCCTGCTATTTTCTGTCTAGCATTATTAGGTTACTTTTATTATTAAATGAATATAATAATTAATTTGCTTGGCAACAATTTCATAGCACATAAATGCATAACTGACACGCTGTGACCTGTGATGAAAACAAAAAAATAGACTTAAAACAGGTCTGTTATAGCCTACAATTAGTTATAGGCCTATAGCCTAAATAAAATGTTTACATTTCAGTAAAACTTTATCAATGAAGCAAAAGAGCAGCTTTATTTTATGCACAGACAAGAGAAACATTGAAGAAATAAATTATATATACAACATATAATGAGATTCATCTCTCGTCGTGTCTGAGAGAATACGCTCTGTTAATGTGTGCGCAAATACACAATATAAAAAAAGTCAAATACACCTTAACCGTAATAAACAAATCGCTAACACTTTAAAATAAAGTTCATTAGTTAACTACATTAAATAATATTAACTAATAATGAACTTCACTTATATGGCAATTGTTCACCTTTGTTCATGTTCATTTCCACATTTAATAATTCTTTATTAAAATCTTGTTAATATTAGTTAATGCACTTAACTAACATGAACAAACAATGAAGAGGTACTTTTGCATCCGCTTTCGTTTCAGCGCTGTAGGCGGAGGGGTATCCGGAGCAGCCTCTGCCATTCTAACAAATCGACACTCTGCCAAGAGACCCCGCCCTCCTCTGTCTCTGATTGGCCATGAACCTGAAACAAACCAATCAATCCAACGATGGCAGCGAGTATTACCCAATCAGGGACAGAATAGGACGAGTCAAATACGGGACGATTCCGTATTTTAAGGGACGGGTGGCAACCCTAGTTGCTGTGGAGGGAGGAAGTTCAGTGAACGAGATATATGAGTCAATGGATTCGGTGAACGAGAACGATTCGTTCACCTAAAATATTCGTTCACGTACGAACCATCACTAGTGTAATTCCCTATAGCCTATATTGAATATATTTGATTAGGTTCTTTGATGAGGTTACAATACAAAGGTCTAAGCAGCAACGTAACTTCCGTGATGTCCCCGATGCGCGGGGCAGGCCAGATAATTTCAGAAAAGCGGGACCCGTGGGTTGGATAAAAAGCTGACCCGCGCATCACTACCGTCTATATAGCTTAATCAAATGCATTCTATATGAGAAAAATTTGACTTTTATGTATAAAAAAAACCACAATATTACAACGTACATTTGTACAAAAGACTGTAAATGCACAAGCGAACTTAACTCTGCTAATTATGTGTGGATCCATTGTGAATGCGCTCTTTCCTTAACAACGCGCTAAAATGCGGGCAAACAAAGATTCCAATATTTTAAAATAGCTAATGATCCCATTATAATATGACAGACTTGCCCTACACATTTTGCTTTTCAAAGGGATTTGAATAATATTTCAAGCAATTAAAAACCATTATGGTGAACAGTGCACATCTGAAGTGTCTGCAGAAAATATTGCTTTATCGGCACTAAGATATCGGCCATATTCTAATATAAGTTTAATAACGATAACAGAAAAATTCAAGTTTATCAGCTGATACCGATATGGTGGCCAATATTTCATGCATCCCTAAACATAAGTGATTAACTATATCCATGTCAATGAACAGGAATCTGAAAGCCTCTCTGATGCTGAGGAGAGATGCGAAGGGCTCATCAAAAGCAAGATCCAGCTCGAGGGCAAACTCAAAGAGACAAACGAGAGACTGGAGGATGAGGAGGAAATCAATGCTGAACTGACTGCCAAGAAGAGGAAACTGGAGGACGAATGCTCTGAGCTGAAAAAAGACATTGATGACCTGGAGCTCACCTTGGCAAAAGTGGAGAAGGAAAAACATGCAACAGAGAATAAAGTCAGTATTTATAAGTGTGTGTGTGTGTGTGTGTGTGTGTGCATATTATATTTATACTTATATGTATATGAAGAGATTTTTTCCAAAACCCGATAAACATCTTTTTTTTTTTTTTTTTTTTTGTTTCTTACAAAATCAGTATTTAATTGGTCGGTATTGATAAGGCAATTTTTAATTTGATGGAAAATGCAATATCGATGTTATGTTTTTTCCCCTTTTTTCCAAACCACGACAAACAGCGGTCTCCCTTTTCTGCAGAATGCGATGAATCCACTCCACCAACCACAGCACACCATTCCACACACTCTAGACAGTAATGTCGGCGCTTTGAATACACCCAGCATCCTAGTTTTCCTCATCTACTTTGTACTTTGTGATCAACAATCAAGGGCTGCATGATTGCCATCAGTAAAGTCGATTCTGTGATTAATAGTACGGGTAAATCTCCATCACGTGCTTCTGCTTTAAGACGGAGCGGCATTTAATAGACAGAGCCGTAGATCACTGACAAGCTACACAATATCGAGTTCATTAGATGAATCGCATTAGATTATCAGTCGGTGTAAGTGTTTTTATAAATGGCATTTATGATTTTGTCAATACAGCGTATAGCACTAGTCAGCTAAATTAATGTAACATGACAAAGATGAATGCACTTTTGGAAGCTGAATGTAAGGGAAATTTTATCTTGCAATGTCTGTGGTCTATTGTGATATTGCTGTTCGTGAAGAAATGTTCTAGTTTATTGTCGTAATTAATTTATAGCAAACAAGATGACCCGTTGAATTCATTTTGGGAGCGATGACTGATGAATGTATTTTTGAATGTATCCTATATATAGGATTAGTATTGACAAAATTCAGAGGCTGTCATATGTGGATCAAATTGTTTTGTTGTGTAAATAACTTTCATATTGTTTCAATGCATTCATTTTGAAAATCAAAAACAAAAAAAAGATAATATATTTATTAATTTTATAAATCTGGATAAAATTTTGTAAAGTTATTATAAACTAAAGATGCTTTGTGAAAGTTTGAAACAGAAAATAGTGGTTTTCAGCTTGCCACTTTCTTGGTAAAGAAAACACATTTGTACTCAAATTAATCAAAATGGATTTATAGCGTTTTGGAACCAAACTCTTCATATACACTGCAGATTGGGATTCAGGCTCTTGATAATGAAACCTATTATCAATGTTTCCATTTAGGTCAAAAACCTGACAGAGGAGATGGCCTCTCAAGACGAGAGCATTGCCAAGCTGACAAAAGAGAAGAAAGCCCTCCAAGAGGCACACCAGCAGACTCTTGATGACCTTCAGGCAGAGGAAGACAAAGTCAACACTCTGACTAAAGCTAAGACCAAGCTTGAGCAGCAAGTGGACGATGTAAGATGTTTGGCATAAGAATAAGACCGTGAATCAATAAGAAATCAAATGTATTACTCTATACCAGATTTTAATGTTCCAGTTTCTGTAACAATAGCTTGAGGGCTCATTGGAGCAAGAGAAGAAGCTTCGTATGGACCTTGAGAGAGTCAAAAGGAAGCTTGAGGGTGATCTGAAACTGGCCCAGGAGTCCATCATGGACCTCGAGAATGAAAAACAGCAATCAGATGAGAAGATCAAAAAGTGAGCGACAACCAGATTTTGAACTTTACACAATTACCCAGTATATGTATTTGACACATTTAACACAACATTACTTTGAAAACAGGAAGGATTTTGAGATAAGTCAGTTTCTCAGCAAGATTGAGGATGAACAGTCTTTGGGAGCACAGCTTCAGAAGAAGATCAAAGAACTTCAGGTAACAGTAGCTCTAATCTTTCTGATGTGAAATGGTGAAGTGGATGCATAGCTGGAAAAATCCACAATACAAATATCAGTAAAGAATCTTTTTTTTCCATTCAGGCCCGTATCGAGGAGCTGGAAGAGGAAATTGAGGCAGAGCGATCTGCTCGTGCCAAAGTGGAGAAGCAGAGAGCTGATCTTTCCAGGGAACTTGAAGAGATCAGCGAGAGGCTTGAGGAAGCTGGTGGTGCCACTGCTGCTCAGATTGAGATGAACAAGAAGCGTGAAGCCGAATTCCAGAAGATGCGTCGTGATCTGGAGGAGTCCACCTTGCAACATGAAGCTACAGCTGCAGCTCTCCGAAAGAAGCAGGCAGACAGTGTTGCTGAACTCGGAGAACAGATCGACAACCTCCAGCGGGTCAAGCAGAAGCTGGAGAAGGAGAAGAGTGAATACAAGATGGAGATCGATGATTTGTCAAGCAACATGGAGGCTGTGGCTAAAGCAAAGGTAATGTCACTAGATCAGTGCTTCCCAAATCTGTCCTGGAGGACCCCCTGCCCTGCACATTTTGTATGTCTCCCTAATCAGACACACCCGACTTAGTTCTTGCGGTCTCTACTAATGAGCTGATGAGTGGAATCAGGTGTGTAAGATAAGGGAGACATAGAAAAGGTGCAGGGCAGGGGGTCCTCCAGGACAGATTTGGGAAGCACTGCACTAGATGATCATTAAGAAGTACATAATCATCTATGCAAACATATTCATATAATCTCTAATCTGTTTAGGGTAATTTAGAGAAGATGTGCCGTACTCTTGAAGACCAGCTGAGTGAAATAAAGGCCAAAAGTGATGAAAATAGTCGCCAGTTGAATGACATGAATGCACAACGAGCAAGACTTCAGACTGAAAATGGTAAGAGAGTAAGCTACATGTAAAAAATCTTAAAACAAAACTGAGTTAAATATTCTGTTGTTATATTTCATGCTAATATCTGTAACCTGTTTCTAAGGTGAATTTAGCCGTCAGCTGGAAGAGAAAGAAGCACTTGTTTCACAGTTAACTAGAGGAAAACAGGCTTTTACTCAGCAAATTGAGGATCTCAAAAGACATGTTGAGGAAGAAGTCAAGGTAGAGTTGCAAATATTACTTTGTAATGTGTGTTTTTATTTTATTTTATCCAGGCCGTTGTGTAGATAGTAGAGTGTTTAAAATCCCATATGTGTCGCCTTACAGGCCAAGAACGCTCTGGCCCATGCAGTTCAGTCTGCCCGCCATGACTGTGATTTGCTCAGAGAGCAGTATGAGGAGGAGCAAGAGGCCAAAGCTGAACTCCAGCGTGGAATGTCTAAGGCCAACAGTGAGGTGGCCCAGTGGAGAGCCAAATATGAGACTGATGCCATCCAACGCACTGAAGAGCTTGAGGAATCCAAGTAAATCCAGCAATGAAAAGTCTTAACTACCCTACATTTAATATCAGTAAGATTTCATCATTTAATTCCACTTTCTTCAGGAAAAAGCTGGCACAGCGTCTGCAGGATGCTGAAGAATCCATTGAGGCAGTGAACTCCAAGTGTGCCTCTCTGGAAAAGACCAAACAGAGGCTGCAGAGTGAAGTGGAGGACCTCATGATTGACGGGGAGAGGGCAAATGCATTGGCTGCCAACCTTGACAAGAAGCAGAGAAACTTTGACAAGGTGAGAATGACGTGGATAATCCTCAAAAAAAAAACTTGAACCATGGACTTGGCTAATTAACAATGATTACCTTTTTCCCCAGGTCCTAGCAGAGTGGAAACAGAAGTATGAGGAAAGCCAGGCTGAACTAGAAGCTGCTCAGAAAGAAGCTCGTTCTCTCAGCACTGAGCTTTTCAAAATGAAGAACTCCTATGAGGAAGCTCTTGACCACCTCGAGACCTTGAAGAGGGAGAACAAGAATCTGCAACGTAAATGACCCTTATTTTTACAGCAAAGATTAAAAAAAAAAAAAACGTATGTCTTCAAAAACAGAAAATGATGTACAGTTGATTTTTTAAAATACTTTCAGAGGAGATTTCTGACCTCTCTGAGCAGCTTGGAGAGACTGGAAAGAGCATTCATGAGTTAGAGAAAGCCAAGAAGACTGTGGAATCTGAGAAATCAGAGATCCAGACTGCACTAGAAGAAGCCGAGGTGCCTTTACTTTGCTACAACACTAACATCACACCAGTCCTTTGAATAATATTTAAACATTGTATATGCAGTGGTTCAAAACCTTAAATGAATGTTATTTCTTCTTAAACCATCTCAAATATACTCCCATAACTCCGGACGCATATAGTACAATTTCACAAGTTTAAAACTTATGTAAATTATTTCCTTGTTCTACTTGCAGGGCACCCTGGAGCATGAAGAGTCCAAGATTCTCCGTGTGCAGCTGGAGCTGAACCAGGTGAAGAGCGAGATCGACAGGAAGCTGGCTGAGAAGGATGAGGAGATGGAACAGATCAAGAGGAACAGCCAAAGAGTGTTGGATTCCATGCAGAGCACTCTGGACTCTGAGGTCAGGAGCAGAAATGATGCCCTGAGAGTCAAAAAGAAGATGGAGGGAGATCTGAATGAGATGGAGGTCCAGTTGAGTCATGCCAACCGCCAGGCTGCTGAGGCCCAGAAACAGCTCAGGAACGTCCAAGGACAACTCAAGGTATCCCTCTGTAGAAAGAGTAGTTTAAGTGTTAGATCATATGAATATGATACATGAATTAACTGAAGCGTAACGTGCAACTAACAAAGAAAGAACATTGCCACAGGATGCCCAACTGCACCTTGATGAAGCTGTCAGAGGACAGGACGACATGAAGGAGCAGGTGGCCATGGTGGAGCGCAGGAATGGCCTAATGCAAGCAGAGATTGAGGAGCTGAGAGCTGGCCTGGAGCAAACAGAGAGAGGCCGCAAAATGGCGGAGCAGGAGCTGGTGGATGCCAGCGAGCGTGTGGGACTGCTGCACTCACAAGTACAAAAAGATTATTAAATAATAAGAGCAAATTCAGATTACATGATAAATTATTAGTTAAATATTAAACTACCTGCTTAATTCCTGCAGAATACGAGTCTTATTAACTCCAAGAAGAAGCTTGAGACTGATCTGGTCCAGGTTCAAGGTGAGGTGGACGATGCAGTCCAGGAGGCCAGAAATGCAGAGGAGAAAGCCAAGAAGGCCATCACTGATGTGGGTGTTTGCATTCTGTCACTCTTTTCTAATCTAAACCGTTATTTGACTTTGTTTAGCTGGATGTGGTAGCAAAGAGAACACACATGGAAGCTAATTCTATCTATATTGGTTAGCTTGTTTTCATCTGTCTTAATATTTAAGGCTGCCATGATGTCTGAGGAGCTGAAGAAGGAGCAGGACACCAGTGCTCACCTGGAGAGGATGAAGAAGAACATGGAGGTGACTGTCAAAGACCTGCAGCACCGTCTGGATGAGGCTGAGAATCTGGCCATGAAGGGTGGAAAGAAACAGCTCCAGAAACTGGAGTCCAGGGTAAATTACAGGCTAAACACAGTCTTAGGGTGTACTCATACTAGAATCGGTTGTCTTTTATGAGCCAGAGTGCAATTATACAATGATTGAGTCAGATGACATTGTGAGTATAGCTGCAAAGTATAAATAACGTTTATCCACAAAGTGAAGACCTGGCCTGTTACAAATCTATATTACTCAATACTCAAATTAACTAAAAACTGCTACTTTTCAAGTAGTAATATTTTTGTATAAAATATGATAGTAGTGCACATACAGTAGCTGTCCTGTGCTCCGGTGCAGTTAGCAACCACACTACGTACATGTGTATCAGACCAGAGCCCAACTGAATCGTGCTCTGGCTCACCTCTTCAAGTGGACCAGGACATGGTTCGGTGTACCATGCTCAGATAAGGTACAGAGTGATCACACTAGTCAAAATAAATTAACTTTGGGGGTGCTCGGGAATGGTTCAGATCGCCTAGTTTGAGTAACCCTTAGATGAACTGGCCATGGCAGAGATTTCACAGTTATAACAATAACTATCTACTGAAGGTGCATGAGTTGGAGGCTGAAGTTGAAGCTGAACAGAGACGTGGTGCAGACGCTGTGAAAGGAGTGCGCAAATATGAAAGGAGAGTGAAGGAGCTCACCTACCAGGTAAAACTACACACAAATTAAATATTTAACACCCTTTCATGATTATATACATAGTTTAACCAAGACCATGAACAATTATTACACCCAAAGACTGAGGAAGACAAGAAGAATGTCACTCGACTGCAGGATCTGGTAGACAAGCTGCAGCTGAAAGTGAAGGCATACAAACGCCAAGCTGAAGAAGCTGTAAGTCTAATGTAAAAGGTCTTGAGTGTGTAGCTTTGACATTTTCTATTCAATACACTCAGTGACATGAGTGCAATGCTCTGAAAGGGGTTGGATATCTTGTGTAATCCTAACAGGAGGAGCAGGCCAACACTCACCTGTCCAGGTACAGGAAGGTGCAGAATGAGCTGGAGGAGTCTCATGAGCGCGCTGACATCGCCGAGTCCCAGGTCAACAAGATGAGAACCAAGAGCCGTGAAGCAGGGAAGGTAACAACAGCTGATTATTATACAGAGAAAAGTTACTTTTTATACATTAAAATCTATGAAGCATTTTTAAACCATGTTTTCAATTAATTATTTTATTTATTCATTTTTTTGCTTTTAAGACTAAAGTTGAAGAATGAAGACGAGAGACTACACATACAAGCAAGCATATGACTGACTTGTGCTGAGTTCTTCTGTGTCCATTAAATGGCAGAGTTTGACTTTGTTCTTCATTATTTTTCCATTTTCAAACTTCATCACAGACTCAATCACTGTTTTAAAAGACAACTCATGAGACATGATATGGCAAAGAACACAAATGCAGAGTACTGAAACTGTGATTGTGACATAAAGAACCCAAAAATGAAAAGCAGGGGAAAAAAACTAAACTAAACCGGAAACAGCCTGAACTTATCCTTTAATGAGACATTGGATGAAAGTGTCTTCTAAGTGCTAAAATGTAAATGTGTGGGGATAAATCAAAAGTCACTGGCAAATAAGAACACAAAATACTCAAGGAGACCATAGAAAATGGTTCTATTAATGCACTGTAAAAAAGGTGTTACATGAAACCATGACAACAAAGGAAATACCCACTGAAGCTAAGCAAGGTTGAGCTGGTCAGTACCGGGATTGGAGACCAAAAATAGGTTGCTGCTAGAACAGGTGTTAGTGAGGCCAGCAGGGGGTGCTCACTCTGTAGGCTGTGTGCGTCCTAACACCTCAGTATAGTGACGGGGACACTATACCGTTAAAAGCACCTTTCTTTGGATGAGATGTGAAACCAAGGTCATGACTCTCTGTAGTCATTAAAAATCCCATGGCACTGTTCATAAAGAGTAGGGGTGTAACCCCAGTGTCCGGGTCAAATTTTCTCCATTGGCCCTTGTCATTCATGGTCTCCGGGCTGCTCATACAGAAACCTCCCTGTGGTGCAGCCTGGGAAACGCTGACTGGTACAATCTGATAGTTTCTATCCGATATTACTACCGCCAGTAGGCCAATATCTGTATACCAACCTGAGCAATTAAACAGATGGCGATGCAGAAGCACAACAGATACTCGCCCCCCCTCAGGCCTGCACTGTCAATCGCCTCATTTAATATTGAAGGTTTCTCCAGACGCAAGGCAGACATACTAGCAACAGCAGTCAGATGCTTCGATATAGTGTGCATGCAGGAAACCCATATCGGCCCTGAACAACACCGACCGGTCATCCTTGCAATGATGCTGGTGGCTGAGATCCGACAAAGACAGTATGGGTCAGCTGTATTCAGCAGACCAAACCTTGCGATCGAAGAGGTTTGCACCCATATCACTAAAGGGCAAATGGAAACCATCACAGTTGCCCTCCCGAATGTCTAAGTCACATCTGTGTATAAACCCCCCCCCATAGCCCGTTCCCCCCCATAGCCCCCATAGCCTGGTGTTAGCTCAGTGGATAAGACACACGTCTGTGGTGTGGGAGACCCGGGTTCGAATCCACTGTAAGACACCAATGTGTCCCTCAGCAAGACACTTAACCCCTAGTTGCTCCAGAGGCGTGCAACCTCTGATATATATAGCAATTGTAAGTCGCTTTGGATAAAAGCGTCAGCTAAAAATGAATAAATGTAAATCACATCAGCATCGGGGACTTCAATGCTCATATCACACTCTGGGGTTATGAAGCAAACAATCAAGATGGTGATGAAGTCGAAACCTGGCTTGAGTCGAAACACCTGACCCTGATCCACGACGCTAAACTGCCAAAATCTTTCCATAGTGCCAGATGGAAACGAGGATATAACCCAGATCTTGTTTGCGTGAGCAGTGAACTAACATCGAGAGCTGTGAAAGCCGTCTTGGATCCTATCCCCCACACGCAACACCGGCCAATCACTGTAACCATCCAATCTGTTCTCCAAGCAACTACCGTCCCCTTCCGCAGAAGGTTTAATCTGCGGAGGGCAGACTGGCTGTCGTTCCAACAGGATATTGAAAACTCCATCTCCAGTATTCCACCACACAACAAATACTACAACATGTTTATAGACTTGCTGAAAAGGTCAGCCAGGCGACATATACCAAGAGGATGTCAGACCGAGTATATCTCCGGGCTGTCGGGAACATCTAATGAACTATTGAAAGCTTACCACGAGGCATATCATGAGGACCCTTTCTCCCCCACCACCACAGAACTCGGAGAGACCCTGCTGAACAAAGTTGGGGAAGACCGAAGGCTAGCCTGGAAGGAGCGGTTAGAAAATACCAACATGACCAACAACAGCAGGAAGGCATGGGCCACAATCCGCCGCCTCGGCGTAGACCATACCACACCACCCACTCTCACAACAGTCACAGCAAACGCAGTTGCAGCACAGCTGGTGGCAAATGGTCGCAGCCAAAATCGGCGCAGACCCACAGGAGAATACCGCCGGACAGCGGTACCGGCCCACTCACAATCAGCTAGTGCACTTACAAAGCCTTTCGATCCACAAGAACTGGAAGCTGCAATGAATATGCTGAAACCTGGGAAAGCAGCAGGAACTGACGATGTACTGACAGAAATGATACAGCACCTGGGACCTAAAGCAAAGACCTGGCTCTTAGAAATGATGAACTCATGCATGGCAGAGAAAATAACCCCACCGGCATGGAGAAAGGCCAAGATAGTCGCAATCCTCAAACCTGGAAAGGATCCATCATCCCCAAAGAGCTACAGACCAATTTCACTCCTTTGCACCACCTATAAGCTCTTTGAGAGGTTATTACTCCAACGTCTTATGCCAGTTATAGACTCTAAGCTTACTAAAGATCAAGCTGGTTTCCGCCCTGGTTGCTCTTGTGCTGGGCAGCTATTGAACCTCACCCAACATATTGAGGATGGCTTTGAGTATGAACTCATCACTGGAGCAGCTTTCATAGATCTTACTGCTGCCTACGATACAGTCCAGCACCGCACCATGATTAGGAAACTTTTTGACATGACTGGTGACCTCCACCTGTGCCAAATCATCAAAAGCCTCCTTAACAACAGACGCTTCTTTGTCCAATTAAATGACAAGAAGAGCAAATGGAAAGCCCAAAAGAACGGCCTACCACAAGGCAGTGTACTGGCCCCCCTCCTTTTCAACATCTACACTAATGACCAACCACTTCACTCACAATGCCGCCGTTTTATTTATGCGGACGATCTCTGCATCACCACCCAACAGCAGAACTTCCAGAAGATTGAGGCTGTTCTGGAAAATGCACTCCAAGAGATGACAACCTACTACAAAAACAACTACCTGAAACCCAACCCAATCAAAAACTCAATTATGCATTTTCCATCTCAAAAATCGAGATGCGAAAAAAGAACTGAGCGTCTCATGGGATGGCCACAAACTCTCCAACCACCCTCACCCTGTGTACCTGGGAGTCACACTCGACAGGACACTCTCTTTCAAAACTCACCTCCAGAACACCAAAGCTAAGATCAACACTCGCAATAACATTCTGCGTAAACTGGTAAACTCAAAATGGGGTGCCGATCCATCAACCATCCGCGCAACTGCCCTAGCCCTGTGCTTCTCCACAGCTGAATATGCATGCTCAAGCTGGAAATATCCTCCCACCATACCAAACTGATTGACACAGCCCTCAACGACACCTGCCGCATTATTCCGGGTTGTATGAAGTCAACGTCAGTCCCGTGCCTCTATGCTCTTGCCGGCATTGCCCCCCCTAACATCAGACGATCCATCATCGCCCAAGACGAGCGGAGAGCACAGGAGTTTGACACCAGGCACCCCCTGCATGGACACATAGCACCCCCACCCCGTTTGAAATCGAGAGCCAGTTTCCTGCTGACAATCCCACTTCTCCAGACAACCAAAGAAATAGCAAGGACCAACATTTGGAAAGATGACTGGAACCAGCTAACTACACAAGCCCAGGATTGGATGGAGAGAGGAATCACCCCGACTGAACGTCTTGCCAGCGGGCACGACCTCCCATGGCTAACCTGGAAGACCCTCAACAGACTAGGAGTGGAACAGGGGAGGTGCAAAGCACTTATGAGAACTTGGAACCACCAGACAGACGACACTTGTAGCTGTGGAGCAGTTCAGACAATGTCTCACCTACTGTAGTGTGAAAACGCCCCCCAGTGCAGCCCCCAGGATCTGGCTGAACGGACTCCATCAGCTGTGACCTGCGCCAGAACGACATCTGAAATTGCAACGGATTCGAAGAAGAAGAAGATTCATGGTCTCCTAATTATCCCATCCACAGAATTGGCTCTATCTCTTTCCTCTCCACCTGTAGCTGGTGTGTGTTGAGCGCACTTGTGCCAATGTACTGTGGCTGCCGTCGCATCATCCAGGTGTATGTTGCACACTGGTGGTGTTTGAGAAGACCCCCTCACATGATTGTAAAGCACTTTGGGTGCACAGCAATACACAGTAAAGCACTACATAAATGCCTCATTCATTCATAAAAAAGTTCAAAATAAGTTTGACTTCAAAATGCTGCATTCTAAAGCATACCAATATATATGTACATTACATGCAGAGCCATCGAGAAAGTTACAACAAGCTTTGATCTTCCTGCCATGTGGGCAAGTGGTTCATGAAGCTCTCAATAGTTCCAAACAACTCTGTGATGGCTACATGTTTGAATGGGTTTAATCGGTACAGTCAGCAGTTTCACTATATTTGCAGCAATTTCTAGTACTTATGTGCATTGATAACTACACTGACTTCCTTTTACAATAATATTTTATTATTTGGAGTGATAAAAAACAGCATTCCTAAGTTCTCATAGCCCTTTGCAGTTACATGTGACCAAACACCTTACGTGTTACTTTTAATCAATTAAATAATTGTACTATATTTTCATTCAGTTCTATTTAGTTATTATGTTGAAAAGATTTTTGCAACTAAATGATATGTGCACCCATGAATGACCAAATAAAATATAACATTCTCTAATTAATATTTATATTATTATTTAGCATTCAGGGTTAAAATTGAGAAAACTTTTTTAAATTCCAGTGCAAAGAGAAAAATAATATTAATGTAATACCATGGTTCAACCCCCTAAACGCCCATATGGCCATTTAATAAATATAGTCTACATGAATTTAGCACTAGTCTAGTTGCTCAAATACAGAAGTTCTAAGCGGCCATGCATAACTTTTTTCCTTCTTGTTTTCTCGTTATCTCAACATAACTAAAGTTGTTTTCTCGTTAAAACGACTTAAAGGTACAGATTGTAGGACCTGCCACGAGAGGGCGCACTACCAAAACAATAAAAATCGTGCGGTTGTCATTGACAGGCGACTGCACTGCCCCGTGTTACTGTTTAAAATGGGAATTTTCTCATAATTTACAAGTAGTTGAAAACATCAGAGATATTGTTAGTCATCAGCTGGACAAAATATATAACACTAGCCTAGTGGTTTTTGAATATTTTACTGCAAATATCTTACAAATTGTACCTTTAACTTTCTCGTAATCTCGACATAACTAAAGTTGTTTTCTCGTTTTAACGACATAACGAAAGTTGTTTTCTCGTTATCACGACATGACAGTTTTTACTGTTGCTATAGTAACGAACTCAACGTTGACAGGCTTCTGATGGACAACCATGCAGGCCCTCTTATATAGAGTGAGAATCATCCCAAAACCTCACACACACACAAAACGTGTTTTACTCACACCCAACGATTCACAAACAAACTCAGTGTGGTTTGCAAATCCCAAAAATTCACTCACAAACTAATGCATTCTGTTCTGCAAATAAAAAACGTAGCTATCAAACAAATACAGTACGTTTTTCATATACAAAGAAACGTATTTCTTCAATGACAAAAATATCCTCCAAGTACAAACTAAAATCTTTCAAGTACAAATCCTTCAATTAAAAAAAAAGCTTCAAGTACAAAACAAAATCCTTCAATTACAAAACAAATTTCTACAAGTACGAAAACTGTCAGGTGACTTTTGGCACTAATTTTTCGCCTTGCTGATCCACACGCAAATGCCTTCAGATCCACACACATGCTAGTAAACTTTCATGTAATCCGCACTCCACAACAGTAGGTGGCGCTGTTAGCGAGTTGCCTGGTGCCGCCACCGACATGGAAACAGAGGAAAAGAAGAAACACTAGCGTGAGGGACGATTTGAACACGATGAGAGGCCAACAGGTGAGTTTGCAGTCATTGCTGGTGAAAAATCAGCATGAAGGGGTTGTTATTCGCTATAACAACCGCCTCGCTATACATGATCCCACTTATTACATTGCTACCTACAAGATAAATAAATAATTTGACACAAAATATTGATTTAAAAATGAGTTAATTGATTCTAAAAACGATTGTATTGCTTCCGCTAAAGAAAATAGTCCGTTCCGCGTCCATAGCAATGGTCTGCTTTTCATGGCAAGGGTGTGTTTGGACCTCCAAATCAAGCCTGGTCTTCTCCTGCTAGTGTCTCGTAGAATATAGAGGCTTCATTCCATGTCAAATCAGTCAGAATCTAGGAAAGTGTTTGCAGCAACATCTCAGATGAAGAGTTTTTCTATATTATGTTTGGGTCCCAAAACTAAGGCCTGTAAAAATATTCATATTTTTGTCAGTCCTTGAGATTGTCATTCTTATAGCATCAAAAACACTATCAGAGAACCATGTTTGGGAATTAATATCTTAAAGTGTTATTCATAGCCTCACCAAACTTTGCAGGATGGAAGACAAACATGTTCTTAGTATAATTGAACCAAAATTTGTACTGCATGCCTATTGAGATTCTAAAAGGGCCTAGATTTGGGTAAATGGCTAAACCCCTGATACTGAGGGTATTATAAACTCATTTTCTACATCCACATCACACCAGCAGGCTGTCAGCATACATGGGTGCGGCATTTTTTTAAAGCTGAAAATTAGGACAGAACCTGCTTGTTTCTCAGTCTCAGAATTAATATTGTGTATTTCTGGAGTCTGTTACAAAACGTGGTCTGGGTCCTTGTAAAAATGTTTGAGAACCACTGCCCTACATAAACACTTTACATGTCTTTTCAGGGATTGTACCTACCACATTTGGACTGGGAGGACAGTGGCCTGCCTGATGTGTCACTGTTCCTGAGATGGGCGATGTACTGAGTGATGAACTAAGGGCAGCTATAAATCCCCTGGGACACTCCCAATCACATGGCTCAGACATCTACCTACTTACTGTGCAGTATGTCCATCACTTACTAGGCTTACAGTAAATCGTACTCATCAAAGGACCTGGTTCAATGCAATTGTAGCACAAATACAAAAAGAACACTTATTTAGAGAACAATGCCCCTGCTAATAACTAGTTTGTAAGATGTTGAAGTTACACAAATAAATATTTCTGAATCAGTGAGGTGGTCTAATGTTTGATTTTTCTCTGTTTAATCACACAAGATGGCGGCGCCCTGTACGGCAGCGGCTACTCCAGCTCCCAGTAACGATGTGCGTTTTATGTTAAATGTGTTGCCTGATTCGATTCTAGAGAGATCTACCATGAGGCGCAAGCGGTGTGCTAGACCTAGCAAGCGAGGCAGTCGAGCGGGCATCAGCGAAAGGCTAAAAGCCAAACCAAACAGACCTGCTTATCTTTCGATTCTGCTTTCCAACATTCGTTCGCTGGAAAACAAAATGGACTACCTCAGATTGGATCTAATTACACAATGGATGGTGAAAGATTGCAGCGCTATCGTCCTCACCGAGACATGGCTTTACCACACTGTTCCAGACAACGCCATTCAGGTGGATGGACTAACAACATTCAGGGCAGACAGAAGCCACGCACTCACTGGTTAGCTACGAGGTGGTGGAGTAGCAATTTTTATTAAGAACAATTGGTGCACTAATGTTAAAGTCATCTCAAGACACTGTTCCGAAAACATAGAATTTCTAACAGTCAAATGCCGTCCAGTATACTTGCCAAGAGAATTTTCAGCCGTGACTATTACAGCTGTGTATATACCACCCAGTGCGAACACAAAAGACGCGCTTTCTACATTGTATCAATCTGTGGGCTCAATGCAGGACTTAAACCCGGACTCTGCCTGTATTATCGCGGGCGATTTCAATCAGGGCAAATTGAAGACAGTACTCCCACACTTTCATAAATATGTGGACTTTGCAACCAGGGGAGAAAACATTCTGGACCAGGTCTATTCCAACATCAAACAGGCATACAGAGCTGTTCCACACCCCCATCTGGGAAACTCGGACCATCTTTCTGTTATGCTAATGACATATTACAGGCCACTGTTAGTGAGGAACAAACCATCTGTGAAGCGGATTAGAACTTGGCCAGAGGGGGCTACTTCAGCGCTCCAAGACTGTTTTGATTGCACAGATTGGACTGTTTTTAGGAAGGCTGCCACTTCCAACCAGCATGTCAATATAACTGAATACACTGAGTCTGTGACGGGATAAATATCCAAATGCATGGAAGATGTGACCGTCATAAAACATATCACCACAAGGGCAAACGACAAACCATGGTTCACCAGGGAGGTATGTGAGCTCCTAAAAGCACGGAATGTGGCTTTCAAGTCTGGAAACAAAGAGGCCCTCAGAACTGCCAGGGCCAACTTGAACCGAGGCCTGAGAGCAGCAAAGTATGCCTATGGACAAAAAATCCAGTCACACTTCGCTGATATAAAAGACTCTAGACGCCTATGGCAAGGCATCCAGTCAGTAACGGACTACAGGCCCACACTCTTACCGTGCGAGGACAGCACAGACTTCCTAAACTCACTCAATTCATTCTTTAGCCATTTTGAGGACAATGCAACTCTGCAACTTGACCCTGCCGACGTGCGGAGGATTCTTCAAAAGGTGAACCCCAGGAAGGCTGCTGGTCCTGATAATATACCTGGACGTGTGCTTAGAGACAGTGCTAACTCACTTACAGATGTTCTCACAGATATCTTTAACATCTCTCTGAGCCAAGCCATCATACCAGAATGCTTCAAAGCCACTACTATCATACCGCTACCAAAGAAATCACCAGCCACAACACTGAACAACTACCGGCCTATAGCACTCACACCCATTATGATGAAGTGCTTTGAAAGGCTGGTCAAGGCTCACATAACATCCAGCCTACCTGCCACATTTGACCCTTTCCAGTTTGCATATCGTCCCAAGCGCTCCACTGATGATGCCATAGCAACAGCACTTCACCTCAGTCTGGCTAATCTGGAGAACAAAAACAGCTGTGTTCATCGACTTCACCTCTGCCTTTAATACAGTTATCCCTCAACATCTGGTGAATAAACTCAGTGCTGTAGGCATCACCACCCCACTTTGCAACTGGCTACTAGACTTTCTCACCAACAGACCACAGACAGTAAGAGTTGGCAAAAACTCTTCACAGACCACCATCATGAACACTGGGGTTCCTCAAGGATGTGTGTTGAGTCCTCTGCTGTTTACATTGATGACTCATGACTGTCATGCCAGATACAACTCAAACCACATCATCAAGTTTGCAGACGACACGACGGTGGTGGGCCTCATCAGCAACGAGGACGACTCTGCATACAGAGATGAGGTACACCAACTCATAAATTGGTATGACACTAACAATTTACATCTAAATGTTAATAAAACAAAAGGACATAACTGTGGAAAAATCACAGGACACACACACCCCTCACCATCAATGGTAGCGCTGTGGAATCAGTGAAAAGCACCAAGTTCCTGGGGGTGCACATCACTGATGACCTGTCATGGTCTACCAACACCACCTCCCTTGTCAAGAAAGCTCAGCAACGCTTCCATTTCTTCCGCAGGATGAGAAGAGCCAGTCTCCCTCCACTTGCACTCACTACCTTCTATAGGGGTGCCATTGAGAGCATCCTCACCAGCAGTCTCTCAGTTTGGTATGGTAGCTGCTCTGTTGCTGACCGTAAAGCTCTACAGAGGGTGGTGAGATCAGCTGAGAAGATCATCGAATCAGCCCAACCATCCATCCAGGACATATACTCATCCCGCTGCCACAAAAGAGCTACCAATATCATCAAAGACTTCACCCACCCCACACACAAACTGTTCTACCTCCTACCATCTGGCAAACGCTACAGCAGTATGCGTTGCAGGACTACCAGATTCAGTAATAGCTTTTTCCCACAAGCCATCAGACTGCTCAACTCATTCATGAAATCTGGATTATAACATCCCCCCTCCCCCTTCCCCCCCACAACCCACACACACACAAAGACCTGTGAGACTGTGGAAAAGGCATACCCAAATGTAACAAGTTTACAAAACGTATTTATCTTCATGCTGCTACTTGCACTTTGCCATATTGTACTTTATATTGCTTTATAGTAAAATACCTTAACCAGACTATATTCTGAAACTCTGTGATAGTCTGGAAACTGTAAGCTCACTGTAGGTCATATGCTATGTTGATTTGTCTTTTTGCTGAATATCTAAGTTGTACTTGTTTAGTGGTGTCCTATGTTTAATCGTATGTTTAGTTTATGCTTAGTATGTGTCAAATCTTGTTTTAATATTGCACATTGGAGTATGGGAGAAACGCAATTTCAGTCTGCTGCGTAATGTACTGTTGCATGGTTGATTGACAATAAAGTTGACTTGAACTTGAACTAATCAAATTAGACGAGCAGACATGCCCCCTGTTAGGACTGCCACCGGCAGCAGGAAGCATAGCTTTCCTCAAGTAATGCTAGCAGCGGACTTTTTAAGACTTTCAGCTCTCTTAATGTCGAAATGAATGTTCAAACCACACACATGTAGATTGTATTATTTTTTTTATTGTAGTGTGAATACAATATTAAAACATCTGGGGGGTTGGAACAACCAAAAAAAAATTAAAATATCTTTATTTATTTTTTACTATGGGGACCTGGTTTTCTCTTTTTTACCCCAACTTGTGCAGCTCTGTGAGTGTATCTAAAATGACTTTTGGGATGAGAACCTGGTTAGAGGCAGCACTAAAAAGAACAGCCTCCTGAAACCATACAAAATCATGGTAATCCAGGTCAAGGGGTTGCTGACAGACAATATGCTGGAGCCGTGTGTGGATTCTCTCTAACATTATTTGTGCAGGCAGTTCCTAGAGAGAGGGGAAAAGAGGAAAAATGTATGAGGTCAAAAATACTGGTGTAAATGAACATGGCCAGTAAAATGACCAAAAACTACACTTTGCTTTATTCTTAACATGCAGTACAAACTTTGGTTCAGTTATACGAAGAACATGTTTGTCTTCCCTCTTGCAATGTTTGGTGAGGCTATGAATAACACTTTAAGATATTAATGCCCAAACATGCTTCTCTGATAGTGTTTTTGATGCTATAAGAATGACAATCTCAAGGACTGACAAAAATATGAATATTTTTACAGGTCTTAGTTTTGGGACCCAAACATAATATAGAAAAACTCTTCATCTGAGATGTTGCTGCAACCACTTTCCTGGATTCTGACTGATTTGACATGGAATGAAGCCTCTATATTCTTTGAGACACTAGCAGGAGAAGACCAGGGTTGATTTGGAGGTCCAAACACACCCTTGCTATGAAAAGCAGACCGTTGCTATGGACGCGGAACGGACTATTTTCTTTAGAGGAAGCAATACAATCGTTTTTAGAATCAATTAACTCATTTTTAAATCAATATTTTGTGTCAAATTATTTATTTATCTTGTAGGTAGCAATGTAATAAGTGGGATCATGTATAGCGAGGCGGTTGTTATAGCGAATAACAACCCCTTCAGGCTGATTTTTCACCAGCAATGACTGCAAACTCACCTGTTGGCCGCTCATCGTGTTCAAATCGTCTTCTTCTTCTTCTTATTCTTTTATTTTTACTGGCGGTTGACAACTTGTTGTTGTATTACCGCCACCTCTGGACTGGAGTATACCCACCACTTATATTATCTCTAAACTTTTAAATTCTTTTTAAAAGCCCTGTACTGTTTAAAAAAGAAAACAAAATTTGAAACATCTTATCAGAACTTCTATCTAAAATATTTCTATAATTAAATATAATTTCATTAGCTTCTACTTGCTCAATAAACCTTTCCCTCTCATTCTTATATTTCTGACAATAAAACAATACATGCTCTACAGTTTCTGAGTTATTTCCAAGACAATACTCACAGATACCATCACCATGCTTTTTAATTAAAAATAATGTACTGTTAAGTCTGGTGTGCCCAATCCTCAACCTGGACAACACCCCTTCTTCATGTCTAGTTCTACCTGACCCTGCATTATTATTTAGGCCTACTTTAGACTGTAAGTTAAAAAGATGTCTCCCACTTGATTCATTTTCCCAACAGCGCTGCCGTATTTCAATAGTTCTTGTTTTAATAATACTTTTAACTTTTGCTTTACTGTGTTTTATGTCAACATCAATGATATCTTTATCTGCTGCTCTTTTGGCCCATACATCAGCCAGCTCATTCCCCTCCACCCCTATGTGTGCTGGAACCCATAAGAAGGAAAAAATTTTACCCGCCTTTTGCAACCCACTCGCTAACTGCAATACTTCAAGCAGAATGTCTTTCCTGGACCCTGAATGGGAATTCTTGATACTTAAAATAGCAGAACTGGAATCAGAAGCTATGACAGATTGTCTATTCCCCCCATTACTTTCTACCCATAACAGGGCAAGCCATATAGCTTGGGGGATCAATATGTGTTTATAAAAATAGAGGTGATAATTGTTAACCTCTAGGTGGTAAATACTTGTATATTCACCTGAGGGATTGTTTTCTACAATGATAATCTGTATATAAAATAATGGTAGTATATTGTTATATCATAGGAAACAGGGGACACGTTAAAATACAGACCATCCTCAATCCAGGGCCCACCAAAAGCTCAGAGGTGGCGGCGCGGGCTAGGTTAGGGGAATTAAAAATCCAAGATCAGGGGCCCTAAGGTCCCTGAAATGGTTATGCACAGTCCAGCCTTCTACTGACCACTAAAGGTAGCCCAGGTCCAAAGACAGTCAATACCATGTGTCCCCGTGTTCTCACAGTGACACTATATATTTAGTTTATATCTATGAAGCATGTGTCATAATTAATTATTTATTTATTTATTTATTAATACTGTAGAAGCCAGGAGAGGGGTAAGTAACCACGGTGTATGATACATCAAATTGTAACGACAGACAAAAGAGGAGGAAGCAATTGCAGGCAATCAGATGTTGTTTATTGATAAGGAATGTCCAGAGTGTTGGCAATGGCAAGGAAGGTCTACGGTGGCGTGCGAAGAGCGGGATGGTGAAGTCAGCGGTGCAGGTGAAGGTGGTCAATGGTTAGAACCAGGAACAGACCGGAACACTGACACGCGGACGACAACACGAATCCAACCAGCACACAAACACGGAAGACGGTAATCCAGTTTGTACGTGGAGACATAAGAGAGGATCTGACAACAGAGAGAGAGCGAGGTGAGTATAAGTAGCAGAGGTATGATGACGATCAGCTGGAGCGAGACAATCAACACCCAGGTGATGACAATCAACTAAACGAACACATGGAGACAACGTAAGTACAAAAACAATAACAAAACATGACACGGAGGAAACACTGGATTTCCTACCGTGACAGTACCCTCTCCCCTAGGACGTCACCTGACGTTCCCAGCCTGCTTTACCTGTAGATTGTAATCATCTATAAGGTGGTGATCCAATATGTCCCGAGCAGGAACCCAACTCCTCTCCTCCGGACCGTAACCTTCCCAATCCACCAAGTACTGAAAACCGCGTCCCCTCCGTCTAGAGTCCAGAATACGATTAACCAAATAGGTGGTTTCCCCATTAACGAGACGAGGCGGGGGGGGAACCGGAGCAGGCGGATTAAGACGGGAAGAAATCACCGATTTAATTTTGGAAACGTGGAACACGGGATGAATCCTCCTGTACGCCGGAGGAAGGCTAAGACGCACGGTAACCGGATTAATAATCTTGGTAATAGAAAACGGGCCAATAAATTTGGGAGCAAGTTTGTTAGAAACGGACCGCATAGGAATGTTCTGGGTAGAAAGCCACACTCTTTGACCGACGACGTAACGGGGAGGCTTCGACCGGTGGCGATCGGCCTTAGCCTTGGTGCGCGACCTAGCCTGGAGCAGAGCTCTGCGAGCTCTGGTCCAGGTGCGGTGACACCTCTGGACTAATGCGTGTGCGGAGGGGACCGAAACCTCGGATTCCGTACTGACAAAATTAGGTGGTTGGTACCCTAAACTACACTTAAATGGAGACATGCCCGTAGATGACACTGGCAAAGAATTGTGTGCGTACTCCACAACTGAGAGTTGCTGACACCAGGACGAAGGATTATTGGAAACCAAACATCGCAAAACCCTCTCGACATCCTGATTGGCTCGTTCGGTTTGACCATTGCTCTGGGGATGGAACCCGGAAGAAAGACTAACAGTCGCTCCTAACAATTTACAAAACTCTCGCCAAAATTTGGACACAAATTGGGGACCCCTGTCAGAAACCACGTCTGTCGGGAGGCCATGTATGCGGAAGACGTGGTCAATGACAGCTACCGCTGTTTCCTTGGCTGAAGGTAATTTGGGCAAGGGAATAAAATGAGTCGCCTTCGAGAACCGGTCCACTACGGTTAAAATCACCGTATTGCCTTTAGAGGGCGGGAGGGCGGTGATAAAATCTAGCGAAATGTGGGACCAGGGTCTTGAAGGGACAGACAGCGGTAAGAGTAACCCATCTGGAGGTCGATTGGAAGTCTTACCAATAGCGCAAACTGAACAAGCCAAGACGAAATCGTGGACGTCACGAGCCATACCAGGCCACCAAAATCGTTGCTTGACCAGAAATCTAGTTCTACTAACCCCTGGGTGACAAGCAACACTGGAACAATGACCCCACTGGAGAACGTCTGACCGTAACCTCTCCGGCACAAACAATCGGTTCGGTGGGCAACGAGCCGGGGGCGTTACCCCTTCTAAGGCGGTCAACACCTTCGATTCGACCTCCCATCTGAGCGCGGAGATAATGATGGTCCCCGGTAAAATGGGCTCGGGAGTAGCAGTACGATCGGAACGCTCAAAAAGACGGGATAAAGCATCGGGTTTGATGTTTTTGGAACCCGGCCGGTAAGAAAGTGTAAAATCGAAACGACCGAAAAACAATGCCCACCGAGCCTGCCTGGAGTTAAGTCTTTTGGCGGTTCTAATGTATTCTAGATTCTTATGGTCTGTCCATACAATGAAAGGTACACCCGACCCTTCAAGCCAGTGACGCCATTCCTCCAGTGCAAGTTTGACTGCCAACAACTCTCGATTGCCAATGTCATAATTAACTTCTGCAGGAGATAAACGGTGAGAATAATACGCGCACGGATGCACCTTTCCGTCTGAGGATGCGCGTTGGGATAACACTGCTCCTACCCCCACCTCTGACGCGTCGACCTCCACTATGAATTGACGTGAGCGATCAGGGGTGACGAGAATGGGAGCTGAAACAAAGCAGCTTTTCAGTTTGGCAAACGCAGCCTCAGCTGCGTCTGACCACCTGAACGTCAAACTAGGGGAGGTCAAGGCGGTCAGAGGAGCGGCTAGTTGGCTGAAATTGCGAATGAAACGCCGGTAAAAATTGGCGAACCCCAGAAATCTCTGCAGGGCCTTGCGAGACTCAGGGGATGGCCAATTTACCACAGCCTTAACCTTCTCAGGATCCATGCGAACACCCTCAGTCGAAATGATGTGTCCTAGAAAAGAAACAGACTGTGCATGAAAAACGCATTTCTCCGCCTTGACAAACAATCCATTCTCTAGCAACCGCAGAAGCACTCGTCGTACGTGTTGCACGTGTTCCTGGAGAGACGAAGAAAAGATCAATATGTCATCCAGGTAAACATATATGAACAGATCGACCATGTCTCGCAACACGTCATTAACGAGTGCTTGAAAGACTGCCGGCGAGTTGGTTAGCCCGAACGGCATAACGCAGTACTCAAAATGGCCTCTAGGGGTGTTAAAGGCAGTCTTCCACTCATCCCCCTCCCTGATGCGGACCAAATGATAAGCATTACGTAAGTCCAATTTAGTGAAAACGGACGCTCCCTGCAACCTCTCAAAAGCTGAAGACATAAGCGGCAAAGGATAGGTATTCTTTACCGTTATGTTGTTCAGCCCTCGGTAGTCAATGCAAGGTCGCAAGGATCCGTCCTTCTTTCCCACAAAAAAGAACCCCGCCCCCGCTGGAGAAGAGGAAGGGCGGATAAACCCCGTTGCTAGAGAACTGGATATATATTTCTCCATGGCCGCCGTCTCTGGAACAGACAAAGAATATAACTTGCCCTTAGGCGGAGAAGTACCTGGCAATAACTCTATCGCACAGTCATAGGGACGATGAGGAGGAAGAGAATCAGCACGAGACTTACTGAACACCTCCTTCAGGTCGTGGTACTCCGCGGGCACGCTAGCCAAATCCACTGCTTCCCCCTGAAACACAGACTCAGAAACATTAACACCAGCAGACAAAAGACAAGACAAATGACATTCCTCGCTCCAGCTAACCACAGATCCAAGGCGCCAATTGATGCTGGGGTTGTGTTTCTGAAGCCAGGTGTGACCGAGAACGATGGGGGATGAAGGTGAGTCCGTAATGTAGAATGATATCTCCTCTGTATGATTGCCGGAGGTGGTGAGGGAAACAGGTAAGGTGGTCTGAGTGATGACTGGTAGTCTGTGTCCATTGAGAGCAAAGGGTGCAATGGGGTGTTTGAGGGAGGTGAGAGGAATGTTGAGCTTACTAGCGAACTGGAAGTCCATGAAATTACCCTCTGCCCCAGAATCCAACAAGGCGTGATGCTCGAGTGCGTGGGTGGACCACCGTAGACTCACCGGAAGGAGTGTCGATGTAGAAGAGGTCTTTCTGGCAGAGATCCCACCCGATAGTAGCCTCCGTCTTACTATCGGGCTTGGTCTTTTACCGGACAACGCTGGATGTGATGTTCTTGACTGCCGCAGTATAAACATAGTCCCAGGGATCTCCGCCTGATCCTCTCCTCCCGGGAGAGCCGAGCTCGCCCCACCTGCATGGGTTCAAGATCTCCCGGTGGGCTGACCGCAACATCTGAGCGCTGATATTGGGCCTCCGGTCTGTTCGTGAGAACTGCTCTCCCCCTCCGTCTGGTGGCTTGATCGAGTCGATTCTCCACTCTGATGGTTAGGTCAATCAGACTGTTGAGAGAAGTGGGGAGCTCGACGGCGCGGATCTCCTGTTGGATGCGGTCAGCCAACCCATGCAGGAAGTGATCCCACTGCGCCTCCTCGTTCCACTTACACTCCGCCGCCAGGGTGCGGAACTCAATCGAATAGTCAGAAACGGACCTTTCCCCTTGACGTAGGTCCGTGAGAAGCCAAGCCGCTTCCCTCCCGGCGGCGGAGCGGTCGAAGACCCGTCTCATCTCTTCCGAAAGTGCGTGGAACGAGGCACAGCAGCTGTCTTGGTTCTCCCACACCGCCGTCCCCCAGAGGGCAGCCCTTCCCGTAAGTAGAGATAAGACGAATGCCACCTTCATTTCCTCGGTGTAGAACGTGCGGGGCTGCAGGGCGAAGTGCAGAGAACAATGAGACAAAAAAGATCGACAGAACTCTGGCTCACCCGCATATTTCTCCGGGATGGGGAGGCGTGGATCGGGCTGGGAAATCCCCCCGGAGACGATCGGCGGTGTGGGTGGCGTGGGAGGCGCAGCGGGTGACGATTGTTGTTGTTGTTGCGTCTGGAGGACGAGCTCGGACACCTTCGTCACCATTGCTTGGAAGGCTCGACCCATCTCATCTATCGCCTTGTCTTGGCGATCCATACGACCCACAGCTCGTTGCAGAAATTCTTCGAGATGAGATGGGGAGCGATCGCCTGCTGCTTCCATGATGGTCAGATCCTACTGTAACGACAGACAAAAGAGGAGGAAGCAATTGCAGGCAATCAGATGTTGTTTATTGATAAGGAATGTCCAGAGTGTTGGCAATGGCAAGGAAGGTCTACGGTGGCGTGCGAAGAGCGGGATGGTGAAGTCAGCGGTGCAGGTGAAGGTGGTCAATGGTTAGAACCAGGAACAGACCGGAACACTGACACGCGGACGACAACACGAATCCAACCAGCACACAAACACGGAAGACGGTAATCCAGTTTGTACGTGGAGACATAAGAGAGGATCTGACAACAGAGAGAGAGCGAGGTGAGTATAAGTAGCAGAGGTATGATGACGATCAGCTGGAGCGAGACAATCAACACCCAGGTGATGACAATCAACTAAACGAACACATGGAGACAACGTAAGTACAAAAACAATAACAAAACATGACACGGAGGAAACACTGGATTTCCTACCGTGACACAAATGGTGTATGTGATATTCACTTTTTAATTTTTTATTTATTAATATTGCAGAAACCAAGAGAGGGGTAAGTATACACGGTATAGCCGGGAGAGGGGTAAGTATATACGGTGTATGTTAAATCATAATAGTATGTCATCATCAATTTTTAATTTTTTAATTTTTTTATTAATATTGCAGAAACCAGGAGAGGGGTAAGTATAAGCGGTGTATGGTAAATCATAATAGTTATGTATGTAAAATTATGTCAATTTAGTATTATGTGTATGGATGTATATCCACCCGTAATCACACCCGTATCCATTATAGTCTATATATATATATATATAAAAAAAAAAATTGTGTATGTTTTATTATAAGATAGTTATTTATATGTTAGCCATTTATGCCATTTAACCCACGTTATGTTTACTTCCTTGAGATTTGTGTTTCGTTTATAGGCCGCAATTGGCCTGTGGTGCTGAAGGAACTTTGTGGGTCCTAGGAATTTAAGAAAATTTTCTTTTATGGCCAAATTAAGGGAAACACACTGGCTAGAGTACAGTGCCGTTAA
Source organism: Carassius gibelio (assembly GCF_023724105.1). Taxonomy (NCBI): domain Eukaryota; kingdom Metazoa; phylum Chordata; class Actinopteri; order Cypriniformes; family Cyprinidae; genus Carassius; species Carassius gibelio. The sequence goes on along the minus strand of NC_068374.1, from coordinate 1,094,479 downwards.
AGGGATAATCTTGTGTCTGTTTTGTGTCTCTTCTGGCTGTGGTTTCTTTGGCTCATCAACATTTTTAAATATTTTTTTCAGTAAAGGATCACCCGTAACCACGGCACCTAAGTGCTTGAAACAAGGTCCGTTTGGCTTCCCGAAACGAGCTGGGTTGTGAGCAGATTCTTTTAAACCTCAATAATTGGGATTTAATGATTCCCCTAAAGGTATGTTTAGGATGGAAACTCGAATTCGAAACTCCAAGAGTCGAATTCGAAGTCATTTTTAGTCAGGTTTATCTCTAATAGTTTTAGGAGATGTTCATCTGGCCTATGGGGGTCGGGGTATTTTTTCATACAGTTTTGGACTGCTGTAATGCCAGTAGGGGTATCAATATTGGTGTATAGACTGTCTATGTCAATGGTGAACAAAAAGGAGTTTGATGGAATTTTGAGTTTGCCAATTTTGGAAATAAAATCGTACGTATCTTTTAAATAGCTTGGATGTCTGGTGGAGAGAGGGTTGAGGAAGTGCTCGATATATTCCGCGGTGAAGTACGTCTCGCTGTTACAATCGGACACTATTGGCCGGCCGGGTGGAACTACAAAAGTTTTGCTCCATTTCGCCGGTTCTTTATGGATCTTCGGTAACAGGTAAAATAGTCTTGGTCTGGGTGGGCCCTCACCCATCAGATATTTCTTTTGTTTACCATTTATAACCCTCTTTTGCACCATATCCTCTAATATATCTTCCACTTCCTTTGCAGTTTCCAAGTAGACTGGACCCTCGAGTGGATGATAATGATCGCGCACGGACAGCTGTCTGAGGCCCTCCCCTATATAATGTGCCCTGTCTAGTATGACCGTAGCGTCACCTTTGTCAGCGGGTTTAATAACTATATTAGTGTTATCGCGTAGCTCTTTGAGGGCTCTCTTTTCCCCGGTGGTCAGGTTGGGGGTTCTGCCGATGCCCCAGTGAAGGCTTTTAAAGGAGTAGTTATCAGCCCTGATGACTTTGCCGATTTCTTTAGGCAGGCTGGACAACGGGGGCTCCCAATCAGATGGGTGGGTAAAAGGCACTTTTTCTTGGGAATTCTTTTTGCCCTCAAAATATGTCTCGAGCTTAATTCTGTGATGATAAGACTGTATATCCGCTAACAATTCTTTTTTTAGGCATTTGGGAGGGGTGGGAATGAAGGAAAGGCCCTTCTCCAGAACGGAGGTTTGATCTTTCGTTAAGATCAGGGACTTGGACAGATTAATTATACGTTTTTTTTTAATTATACGTACTCCGGTAAAGCCTCTTCACCTCGTGGAGTGGATGCCATATTGTTAACCCGTGGGTCCACTTCCAGAGGTGGGGAAATCCCAACAGAGAGTTCCGTCACGGGGTTCTCCTGACGGCTCTGTGGAGGCGGAGTTTTATCAGAGGTTTCCGCCATGATTATGTCGTGACGGCTCTGAGGCAATGAGACAGTGAGAGAGCTTTCTGCCACTCGTGGTAGGTGACGGCTCTTATGTGTCTTTTTTCTCTGCTCTATAGGTTCCACCGCCACAGCCTGTATGGGCTGAAGGGCTACGTGGAGGTTCTGAGGAGGAGCCTCCTCCTCAAAAGAACAGTCCCCTCTGGCTGGAGGGGGTGTGACAGTGCGCTGTCGGGGGCAGAGAGTAGGAGAGGTTTGTATTGACACATTTTGCTGGCTAACATTCTGTCTTACAGGGTCAATGCCAACGGAGGGCTGGACTGATGACGGCGGTTGAGTCTGAAGAGGAGCCCGACTAGTGGAAATGACCACCGCCGTGTAAGTGCGAGGAGGTTCTCTCGCTGGAGGCTCTGCAACGACATTCTGTGCCGAAGTGCCGCTGGTTAGTGGAAGTTCCGCTGTGATGAGTGCTTCTGCCTGCTCAATGGCTTCAGCGCTAACTCTGCCTCTATAATTTCTATCCGCCCAATGTGAGGCCACTTCAAAGGCTTCGGGCCAGTCGTCTCGGTTGGTCTGAGTGCAAATTTTTTCTACAGTTAACTCGATAGTGGATTCGTAATGCTGTTCCAGAATCAACTGTGTGGTGTAGCACCAGTTTTTCGCATTGCCCTGCAACAGTTGTGCCACGCGCTCATTGCTAAATGCTGGTCTCACTGTCTCAATGAGGAGGTCCGTCAGATCGGAGAAAGTTATAGGTAGATTATTCTCCACCTTTGTAGTGACATTCTCTAGATGGTGTATCAGACGGATGAGCTCGTAAAAAAGTTTGATGGTGTTTTTTAATTGTGGTGGTGCCGGTTTAAAATTGGGATTTTGTCTCAAATATTTTTTTACGTTAAGACGCCCTTGTTTTGTCCCGTTTGTGTTTCTAGGTGGGGGGTATTGTCGATCCACGTTCCTATTGGTGAAATAGCGAGGAGTGTTAACCCGAGATGAAACAAAATCTCGAGTCCTACCACCATCATTGTGGAAGGAGACCGTTCTGGGTCTCTGGTGGTACTGGGCAAGGAAACGTGTGGAGGGTCCAGTCCTGGACACCTCCCTCGGGTTGGGTCTCTCTGGAAACCCATTAGAATTTGTGTAATCCCTGTTTTTGTATCTCTTTCCCCCTTTCTGTTTCTTATTTCTTTTCCAGGGACGGGACTGTGGAGCTGTGTCATATGGTCTCCTGTATGGGAAACTCCGCTCATTAACGTGAGGGTGTGCTGAGGTGTACGCATGTGAGTAATTATAGTCTCTGAAATTCGGTGTGACACTAGTGTGTCTCACTTTGAGACGAGGTGTATTCCTCTGTCTAGAATGGCCCCGAAAAATATCCTTGATAACACAATGTTGAACTTTTTTTTAGTGTTTTTATTGTGGGTTTTATTTTTTTATTTTTTTTGTTTTTTTTGTTGAACCAGGAACAGTGAAATAAAATAAGAACAAATAAAATAAAACCAGATAAAAATGAAAAAAAGTGGCCAAATGTTCAAGTCCTTTGCGACGTTTCAGTATATCAATAATACCTTCTTCAGGCTAGACTTGAACTTTTATATATAACAAATAAACAAATGATAAAGATATATATGAAAGTGCAATATATATCTATATAAAGGCACACGCATAGGCTATAATATGCATAGATTATACTATGTGTATATATAAATATATATCTATTACTCAATATATCTTTAATAAACACCCAACAAGGTAGGAATTGTGACTCTTGGTTGGTTTGTGAAGGAAGAGCGATAAGGCTGCGACCGTCTGCTGTCTGAGCACGAGTGAAATGAGACCAGTAAAAAATCTGAAAATAAGGATTTATGACTGAAATATTTTATACTATCCTTCTGTAAAAAGAGTTTGGATGAAGGGATCCCGGAAACATGTGTTTTGGGAATGGTTTCGGCGACGACATCGTTTCGGCCGGGACGACATCGTTTTAACATATAAGAACTACAAGGTCAACAAAAACAGTCGTGGACATCTCAGAAAATTCTGAAAACGAGGATTTATGACTGAAATGTACCACAGAACATATTCATAAAAGGAAATGTGGTGAAAATACCTGTGGAAATATATAAACATAACCTGTTTACAGGTCCCCCCAGGTCGGGACGATATCGTTTTCTCTTTTGAACTATAATGTTGTTAAAAACAGTCATGAACATCCCAGAAAATTCTGAGAGCTTAGATTTATGATAAAAATGTATTTTAGCACGTTTTCCTATATGATGGTAAGGAAAAAATGTTTTAATATAGTAAAATAATAAATGTTTGCATTCTCAATACACACTAAAGAAAACCAGAGGGATCAATATGTGTTTAGAAAAATAGAGGTGATAATTTTTTACCTCTAGGTGGTAAATACTTGTATATTCACCTGAGGGATGGTTTTCTACAATGATAATCTGTATATAAAATAATGGAAGTATATTGTTATATCATAGGAAACAGGGGAGACATTAAAATACAGACCAATCCTCGATCTAGGGCCCACCAAAAGCTCAGAGGTGGCGGCGCGGGCTAGGTTAGGGGAATGAAAAATCCAAGATCAGGGGCCCTAAGGTCCCTGAAATGGTTATGCACAGTCCAGCCTTCTACTGACCACTAAAGGTAGCCCAGGTCCAAAGACAGTCAATACCATGTGTCCCTGTGTTCTCACAGTGACACTATATATTTAGTTTATATCTATGAAGCATGTGTCATAATTAATTAATTATTTATTTATTTATTAATACTGTAGAAGCCAGGAGAGGGGTAAGTAACCACGGTGTATGATACATCAAATGGTGTATGTGATATTCACTTTTTAATTTTTTATTTATTAATATTGCAGAAACCAAGAGAGGGGTAAGTATACACGGTATAGCCGGGAGAGGGGTAAGTATATATGGTGTATGTTAAATCATAATAGTATGTCATCATCAATTTTTCATTTTTTTATTAATATTGCAGAAACCAGGAGAGGGGTAAGTATAAGCGGTGTATGGTAAATCATAATAGTTATGTATGTAAAATTATGTCAATTTAGTATTATGTGTATGGATGTATATCCACCCGTAATCACACCCGTATCCATTATAGTCTATATATATATATATACAGTATTGTTCAAAATAATAGCAGTACAATGTGACTAACCAGAATAATCAAGGTTTTTCGTATATTTTTTTATTGCTACGTGGCAAACAAGTTACCAGTAGGTTCAGTAGATTCTCAGAAAACAAATGAGACCCAGCATTCATGATATGCACGCTCTTAAGGCTGTGCAATTGGGCAATTAGTTGAATTAGTTGAAAGGGGTGTGTTCAAAAAAATAGCAGTGTGGCATTCAATCACTGAGGTCATCAATTTTGTGAAGAAACAGGTGTGAATCAGGTGGCCCCTATTTAAGGATGAAGCCAACACTTGTTGAACATGCATTTGAAAGCTGAGGAAAATGGGTCGTTCAAGACATTGTTCAGAAGAACAGCGTACTTTGATTAAAAAGTTGATTAGAGAGGGGAAAACCTATAAAGAGGTGCAAAAAATGATAGGCTGTTCAGCTAAAATGATCTCCAATGCCTTAAAATGGAGAGCAAAACCAGAGAGACGTGGAAGAAAACGGAAGACAACCATCAAAATGGATAGAAGAATAACCAGAATGGCAAAGGCTCAGCCAATGATCACCTCCAGGATGATCAAAGACAGTCTGGAGTTACCTGTAAGTACTGTGACAGTTAGAAGACGTCTGTGTGAAGCTAATCTATTTTCAAGAATCCCCCGCAAAGTCCCTCTGTTAAAAAAAAGGCATGTGCAGAAGAGGTTACAATTTGCCAAAGAACACATCAACTGGCCTAAAGAGAAATGGAGGAACATTTTGTGGACTGATGAGAGTAAAATTGTTCTTTTTGGGTCCAAGGGCCACAGGCAGTTTGTGAGACGACCCCCAAACTCTGAATTCAAGCCACAGTACACAGTGAAGACAGTGAAGCATGGAGGTGCAAGCATCATGATATGGGCATGTTTCTCCTACTATGGTGTTGGGCCTATTTATCGCATACCAGGGATCATGGATCAGTTTGCATATGTTAAAATACTTGAAGAGGTCATGTTGCCCTATGCTGAAGAGGACATGCCCTTGAAATGGTTGTTTCAACAAGACAATGACCCAAAACACACTAGTAAACGGGCAAAGTCTTGGTTCCAAACCAACAAAATTAATGTTATGGAGTGGCCAGCCCAATCTCCAGACCTTAATCCAATTGAGAACTTGTGGGGTGATATAAAAAATGCTGTTTCTGAAGCAAAACCAAGAAATGTGAATGAATTGTGGAATGTTGTTAAAGAATCATGGAGTGGAATAACAGCTGAGAGGTGCCACAAGTTGGTTGACTCCATGCCACACAGATGTCAAGCAGTTTTAAAAAACTGTGGTCATACAACTAAATATTAGTTTAGTGATTCACAGGATTGCTAAATCCCAGAAAAAAAAAAAATGTTTGTACAAAATAGTTTTGAGTTTGTACAGTCAAAGGTAGACACTGCTATTTTTTTGAACACACCCCTTTCAACTAATTGCCCAATTGCACAGCCTTAAGAGCGTGCATATCATGAATGCTGGGTCTTGTTTGTTTTCTGACAATCTACTGAACCTACTGGTAACTTGTTTGCCACGTAGCAATAAAAAATATACTAAAAACCTTGATTATTTTGGTTAGTCACATTGTACTGCTATTATTTTGAACAATACTGTATAAAAAAAAAATTGTGTATGTTTTATTATAAGATAGTTATTTATATGTTAGCCATTTATGCCATTTAACCCACGTTATGTTTACTTCCTTGAGATTTGTGTTTCGTTTATAGGCCGCAATTGGCCTGTGGTGCTGAAGGAACTTTGTGGGTCCTAGGAATTTAAGAAAATTTTCTTTTATGGCCAAATTAAGGGAAACACACTGGCTAGAGTACAGTGCCGTTAAAGGGATAATCTTGTGTCTGTTTTGTGTCTCTTCTGGCTGTGGTTTCTTTGGCTCATCAAAATTTTTAAATATTTTTTTCAGGAAGAGTTAGGTTTGGAAAAATACAACAGCTCCCCCCAACCTAGCCCTCGTCTAGGCCGGTTTGGGATAGGGAGACTGAGGGAAAGGTGCACGGGCCCACGCTTGTCAGACTATACCAAATCGCGTGAGATCATCTCCGGTCTAGGAGCTGCGCTTGTCTAAGCATTGGGCCTAAAAAAAGTGAAAATTATGTTTTTAAACGCTGGGTCTGCGATGGTTAAATTTAGGCTCTGAATTTTTTCACCCTTAAGTTTCACAGTGCTCGAGTTGAACCAGCTGGGTTCATAATTGCTGAGGTTATGGCGGTTAGCTTGAGAGTGCAGTTTGTTCCAGCACTCAATCTAGATCTAAGTAGATATGAGAACACAAAGTTCTTGACTGAACTTGTTCCAGATCGGCGAACCAGACCACAACTCGAAGGTCGCAGACTGATAATCCCGACCCAGCATCGTGTTCTGCCAAAAAGTATTGTTTCAGCCAGACTGCCATGTTATCAAAGACGGTTAATGTCATAGTTAAATTATAATCATTGGGTCTGTGATGGTTAAGTTTAGGGTGTGGTTTGGTCCAGCCTTAAAAATAGCAGTCTTCGAGTCGAACCGGCTAGGTTTTTAAATGCTGCGGTTATGGTGGTTAGGTTTAGAGCGCGGTTGGGTCCATCTATAGATTTAACAGTACTCGAGTTGAACCGGCTAGGTTTTTGAAGGCTGCGGTTATGGCGGTTAGGTTTAGAGCGCAGGTTTGGTCCAGTGCAGGTTAGGTTAGAGTTAGGGTTAGGGTTAGGTTAGGTTAGGAACGAATGAGATCCAGAAGCTGAAACATAGTTCAACGTCGGTAAATGCACTGTCCTTCTTATACTCCTGATGGCCACCTGTTTTCACCGCTCGAGCAGAGCCCCACAGCCCAGGCCCACAACACCCCCCCAATAAAATGAGACTTCAAATTAATATGCTATTATAATCATTATTTATATTATAAAAAATAATTTTGTAGGTTTCAACCATTAGTGGTAGAATGGGTAGGTTTTAGGTGTAGTGTGGTTCTGTTGGTTAGGTTTAGGTGCGGTGTGGTTGTCCTGGTTAGGTTTAGGTGCGGTGTGGTTGTCCTGGTTAGGTTTAGGTGCGGTGTGGTTGTCCTGGTTAGGTTTAGGTGCGGTGTGGTTTTCCTGGTTAGGTTTAGGTGTGGTGTGGTTGTCCTGGTTAGGTTTAGGTGTGGTGTGGTTGTCCTGGTTAGGTTTAGGTGTGGTGTGGTTTTCCTGGTTAGGTTTAGGTGTGGTTAGGTTAGGGTTAGGAACGAATGAGATCCAGAAGCTGAAACATAGTTCAACGTCGGTAAATGCACTGTCCTTCTTATACTCCTGATGGCCACCTGTTTTCACCGCTCGAGCAGAGCCCCACAGCCCAGGCCCACAACACCCCCCCAATAAAATGAGACTTCAAATTAATATGCTATTATAATCATTATTTATATTATAAAAAATAATTTTGTAGGTTTCAACCATTAGTGGTAGAGTGGGTAGGTTTTAGGTGTAGTGTGGTTCTGTTGGTTAGGTTTAGGTGCGGTGTGGTTGTCCTGGTTAGGTTTAGGTGCGGTGTGGTTGTCCTGGTTAGGTTTAGGTGCGGTGTGGTTGTCCTGGTTAGGTTTAGGTGCGGTGTGGTTTTCCTGGTTAGGTTTAGGTGCAGTGTAGTTGAACTGGGTAGGTTTTAAGGCCCAAGGGTTATTTTTAAACAAAGGAAAAAAGAAAAAATAGAAAGAAGAGGAAATATAAAAATATATAGAGCAATTCAGATTTAATCAGGCCTTCCCTCTCTCAGACCTCATTGAGGCCCCTGGGGTATAATGTACGGTTAGGGTTAGGTTTGGAAAAGTACAACAGCTCCCCCCAACCTAGCCCTCGTCTAGGCCGGTTTGGGATAGGGAGACTGAGGGAAAGGTGCACGGGCCCACGCTTGTCAGACTATACCATATCGCATGAGATCATCTCCGGTCTAGGAGCTGTGCTTGTCTAAGCATTGGGCCTAAAAAAGTGAAAGTTATGTTTTTGGTTAAATTTAGGCTCTGAATTTTTTCACCCTTAAGTTTCACAGTGCTCGAGTTGAACCGGCTGGGTTCATAATTGCTGAGGTTATGGCGGTTAGCTTGAGAGTGCAGTTTGTTCCAGCACTCAATCTAGATCTAAGTAGATATGAGAACACAAAGTTCTTGACTGAACTTGTTCCAGATCGGCGAACCAGACCACAACTCGAAGGTCGCAGACCGGTAATCCCGACCCAGCATCGTGCTCTGCCAAAAAGTATTGTTTCAGCCAGACTGCCATGTTATCAAAGACGGTTAATGTCATAGTTAAATTATAATCATTGGGTCTGTGATTGTTAAGTTTAGGGTGTGTTTTAGTTCAGCCTTAAATTTAGCTGTGTTAGAATTACACCGACTAGCTTTGTAAAACGCTGGGTCTGTGACGGTTAAGTTTAGGGTGTGGTTTGGTTCAGCCTTAAATTTAGCTGTGTTAGAATTAAACCGGCTAGGTTTTTAAACCGCTGGGTCTGTGACGGTTAAGTTTAGGGTGTGGTTTGGTTCAGCCTTAAATTTAGCAGTACTCACCAGACCACAGCTCGAAATTCAGAGTCCGACGATCCCGACCCAGCATCGCGTTCCGCCATGAAGTCCTGTTTCAGCCAGACTGCCTTGTCCCAAAGACGGTAAGTGTCATCGTTAGACTATAAACACTGGGTCTATGATGGTTAAGTTTAGGGTGTGTTTTAGTTCAGCCTTAAATTTAGCTGTGTTAGAATTAAACCGGCTAGGTTTTTAAACCGCTGGGTCTGTGACGGTTAAGTTTAGGGTGTGGTTTGGTTCAGCCTTAAATTTAGCAGTACTCACCAGACCACAGCTCGAAATTCAGAGTCCGACGATCCCGACCCAGCATCGCGTTCCGTCATGAAGTCCAGTTTCAGCCAGACTGCCATGTTATCAAAGACGGTTAATGTCATAGTTAAATTATAATCGTTGGGTCTGTGATGGTTAAGTTTAGGGGTGTGGTTTGGTCCAGCCTTAAAAATAGCAGTCCTCGAGTTGAACCGGCTAGGTTTTTAAATGCTGCGGTTATGGTGGTTAGGTTTAGAGCGCGGTTTGGTCCATCTATAGATTTAACAGTACCCGAGTTGAACCGGTTGGGTTTTTGAAGGCTGCGAGTAGATGTGAGAACACGCCAAGAAGTTTTGTTTCAGGCAAATGCCATGTTTCAAGGACGATATTTGTTATAGTAGGACATTTTGGTCATTATTCTTTCCTGCTCCCCCAAAACAGTTAGAGTGAGGGAAATGTTCAAGACAACCTCTTCAGTAGTGTACCTCAGGATCATCGGGTGTTTCGGCCGTTAAACACTATACACCCTCACGCTGAGGCCGGCTCGCTTGGACGATCAGCCCCAAGCGCGTGTCTTGTATCCAATTGCTATTTGGGCCTGACCAGATCCACAATTGCATGGTTGGGGTCTGGATTGAGTTAAAAGGGGTTTTCCACTTAAACCAGTGATTAGGAGAGATGTTAATTTGATTCTGTTGATTTGAAATTATTTGGAGTGCATGTTAGAGCGACTAAAAAAAATGTGTACTCTGCTGTATAATAAACCAAAGTAGGTCTGAAATATCGAAAACTTGGCCTAGAATACTCCTAAAAGGTCGAAGGTTGAGACTGGCGGATGCGGGGCATCAAGCTTCTACCAGACCTCCCTCCTAAAAGTTATGGCAAACCAATCAGACATCACCCTCACACAAGGGTAACCGCTGGATGCGATAACTTCTGAGAGAGAAAGATGTTGCAATAGCCTTCTATTTGTGTGTTTTTGCATACACTGTTACAGGGTGGTGAGTTCAAAATTATCAAAATATTTTTTGAGATTAGACCCATCTTGTGCTCCTCCAAATATGTCGGACACGACCGTACAGCTTTCTTAGGTTTTTATCACTGATAAATAGCTCTTTTTAGCATTTAAAGTCAGCTTCTTTGACAGCTAATTAAATATGCGGATTCCTGCTCCAATAACGTTTCAAGGCCTATTTTTCTGGGGATTTAAATAGCATTTTTATTAATTTAAAGCCTGGATTCTGATCTCTGTCACTTAATTGTTCTGTAGGTAATATTAATTCACTTACGTTAGCGTGCTAATGCTAATATTACTCTATTAATCATTAACACATTACTAATTAAGGTTTAATAGTTACCTCTTGAAGTGAATCAGAAGGCATTAAAACGGTTGGCTCCACGTACTTCCTATATTTTGATAGTAAGTTTTATCAAGCTCAATAAGTATCAAAATTGCTGCTCCAAACACATTTCTAGGCTTACTCCCAGGGGGTTTTAGATACACTCTTCCTATTTGAAAATGAGTTATCCAATACCTCTTTCTTTATCTTTCTGTTAGTAATATCAGTATTTTAAAGTTAGTCGGAAGAAAAATAGGAAAAGATCTTTCAGCTTACCACTAAAGGTATGAGTATGTTAAAATTAACATGTCCATAATATCATACATATAAATATAAATCTAAAAATAAAAAATAAAAAACAAATATTAAGACTATAAAAACATATAAAGATATAAAAACCCCCGGAAAGAAAACCATTAAAGGTCCAAGAGTTTCAATTTAAAGCAAACCAGGAGGGGACTAGGCCTGTCTGGGCCATGCACCTCCCACCAAGCCTGTCTGGGCTTGGGTTTGCCCCCCTGTCCCGCCTCTTCCTCCTCCCCTGGCGGAGGAAAGGAGAACCGGGAAGGAGTGATCCAATTAAAAGATTCAATGTGGTTTTTTAAAAAAAACGCTGGGTCAGTGATGGCTAGATACAGTGTGTGGTTTAGTTAAGCCCTAAATTTAGCAGTGTTTTGAGTTCAACCGGCTAGGTTTTTAAACCGCTGGGTCTGTGACGATTAAGTTAGGGTGTGGTTTGGTTCAGCTTTAAATTTAGCAGTACTCACCAGACCACAGCTCGAAATTCAGAGTCCGACGATCGCGACCCAGCATCGCGTTCCGCCATGAAGTCCTGTTTCAGCCAGACTGCTTTGTCCCAAAGACGGTAAGTGTCATCGTTAGACTATAATCACTGGGTCTATGATGGTTAAGTTTAGGGTGTGTTTCAGTTCAGCCTTAAATTTAGCTGTGTTAGAATTAAAACGGCTAGGTTTTTAAACCGCTGGGTCTGTGACGGTTAAGTTTAGGGTGTGGTTTGGTTCTGCCTTAAATTTAGCTGTGTTAGAATTAAACCGGCTAGGTTTTTAAACCGCTGGGTCTGTGACGGTTAAGTTTAGGGTGTGTTTTAGTTCAGCCTAAAATTTAGCTGTGTTAGAATTAAACCGGCTAGGTTTTTAAACCGCTGGGTCTGTGACGGTTAAGTTTAGGGTGTGGTTTGGTTCAGCCTTAAATTTAGCAGTACTCACCAGACCACAGCTCAAAATTCAGAGTCCGACGATCCCGACCCAGCATCGCGTTCCGCCATGAAGTCCTGTTTCAGCCAGACTGCCTTGTCCCAAAGACGGTAAGTGTCATCGTTAGACTGCAATCACTGGGTCTGTGATGGTTAAGTTTAAGGTGTGTTATAATTCAGCCTTAAAATTAGCAGTACTTGAGTTGAGCCAGCAAGTTTTCCGATAGCTGCATCTGTGATGGCTAAGGTTAGGGTGTGGGTTAATTCAGCCTTAAATTTAACAGTGCTCGAGTTGAGCCAGCAAGTTTTCCGATGGTTGCGTCTGTGATGGTTAAGGTTTAGCTCGGCCTTAAATTTCACAGTACTCGAGTCGAATCGGCAAGGTTTTCAATCGTTGAGGTTATGGCGGTTAGGTTTACAGCGCAGGTTTGGTTCAGCATTATAATTAAATCTGATTAGATGTGAGAACACGAAGTTCTTTACGGAACTTGTTCCAGATCGGCGAACCAGACCGCAGCTCGAAAGCTGCAGTCCGATAATCCCGACCCAACATTGTGCTCTGCCAAGAAAGTTTTGTTTCAGCCAAACAGTCATGTTTCAAAGACCATACTTGTTACAGGAAGGCATTGTTTGCTGTTATTCTTTCCTGCTCCCTCAACGTATTTAGAGTGAGGGAAATATTCAAGACAGTCTCTTCAGTAGAAAACCGAAGGATCATCGTGTTTTTCGGCCTTAAAACACTAAGTGTGCAAATTTGCTGCTTCAAACACGTTTCTAGTCTTACTTTCATGGGGTTTTATGTATACTTTTCTTAGTTTAAAATTACTTAAAATATAAAACACATATATATATATTGTGAAATAAATATCAAAATCTTTAAAGTTTACTATTAAAAGGTATCATATGTTAAAACGAGTATTTTGATAATATCCTAAAAAATTAAATAAGCTAACAGATGACTATTTAAAGATATTGGTACATTGAAGTTAACATGCTAATAATATAGATCAAAAATAGAAAAAAACTGTAAATATTAAATAGAATGAACTATTTAACAGATTTACATTTAAAGGTACCAGTATGTTAAAATTAGCATGTTAATAATCATGTACCTAAAAATATAATATGTAAAGATAATAATAATAATAATAATAATAATAATAAATAAATAAATAAAATACAAAAACCCCTCAAAAGATTACTACTCAAGGTTTAAGAGTTTCAATTTAAAGCAAACCAGGAGGTGACTAGGCCTGTCTGGGCCACACACCTCCCACCAAGCCTGTCTGGGCCTGGGTTTGCCCCCCTGTCCCATCTCCTCCCCTCCCAATGGCGGAGAAAAGGAGGCACGGGAAGGAGTGATTCAATCAAAGATATTCAATTAGAACAATGACAGAGGCCCATAATAGGATCTTTTACGTAAGATGGTATGTCTAGTCCGATGGCTCTGGCTTGGGTTAGGTTTGGAAAAGTACAACAGCTCCCCCCAACCTAGCCCTCGTCTAGGCCGGTTTGGGATAGGGAGACTGAGGGAAAGGTGCACGGGCCCACGCTTGTCAATCAATCAATCAATCACCTTTATTTATATAGTGCTTTAAACAAAATACATTGCGCCAAAGCACTGAACAACATTCATTTGGAAAACAGTGTCTCAATAATGCAAAATGATAGTTAAAGGCAGTTCATCATTGAATTCATTGATGTCATCTCTGTTCAGTTGAAATAGTGTCTGTTTTAATTTGCAATCAAGTCAACGATATCGCTGTAGATGAAGTGACCCCAACTAAGCAAGCCAGAGGCGACAGCGGCAAGGAACCGAAACTCCATCGGTGACAGAATGGAGAAAAAAACCTTGGGAGAAACCAGGCTCAGTTGGGGGGCCAGTTCTCCTCTGACCAGACGAAACCAGTAGTTCAATTCCAGGCTGCAGCAAAGTCAGATTGTGCAGAAGAATCATCTGTTTCCTGTGGTCTTGTCCTGGTGCTCCTCTGAGACAAGGTCTTTACAGGGGATCTGTATCTGGGGCTCTAGTTGTCCTGGTCTCCGCTGTCTTTCAGGGCAGTAGAGGTCCTTTCTAGGTGCTGATCCACCATCTGGTCTGGATACGTACTGGATCCGGGTGACTGCAGTGACCCTCTGATCTGGACACAGACTGGATCTGGTGGCCACGGTGACCTCGGAACAAGAGAGAAACAGACAAATATTAGCGTAGATGCCATTCTTCTAATGATGTAGAAAGTACGGTGTTATGTGAAGTGTTCCGGTTCCAGTTTACCTAATTAATGCAGCCTAAAAATCCTTTAACGGATTTGGATATTAAAAGCATATTAGTATGTTATGTGTATGCCAGGTTAAAGAGATGGGTCTTTAATCTAGATTTAAACTGCAAGAGTGTGTCTGCCTCCCGAACAATGTTAGGTAGGTTATTCCAGAGTTTAGGCGCCAAATAGGAAAAGGACCTGCCGCCCGCAGTTGATTTTGATATTCTAGGTATTATCAAATTGCCTGAGTTTTGAGAACGTAGCGGACGTAGAGGAGTATAATGTAAAAGGAGCTCATTCAAATACTGAGGTGCTAAACCATTCAGGGCTTTATAAGTAATAAGCAATATTTTAAAATCTATACGATGTTTGATAGGGAGCCAGTGCAGTGTGGACAGGACCGGGCTAATATGGTCATACTTCCTGGTTCTAGTAAGAACTCTTGCTGCTGCATTTTGGACTAGCTGTAGTTTGTTTACCAAGCGTGCAGAACAACCACCCAATAAAGCATTACAATAGTCTAACCTTGAAGTCATAAATGCATGGATTAACATTTCTGCATTTGACATTGAGAGCATAGGCCGTAATTTAGATATATTTTTGAGATGGAAAAATGCAGTTTTACAAATGCTAGAAACGTGGCTTTCTAAGGAAAGATTGCGATCAAGTAGCACACCTAGGTTCCTAACTGATGACGAAGAATTGACAGAGCAACCATCAAGTCTTAGACAGTGTTCTAGGTTATTACAAGTAGAGTTTTTAGGCCCTATGATTAACACCTCTGTTTTTTCTGAATTTAGCAGTAAGAAATTACTCGTCATCCAATTTTTTATATCGACTATGCATTCCATTAGTTTTTCAAATTGGTGTGTTTCACCGGGCTGCGAGGAAATATAGAGCTGCGTATCATCAGCATAACAGTGAAAGCTAACACCATGTTTCCTGATGATATCTCCCAAGGGTAACATATAAAGCGTGAAGAGTAGCGGCCCTAGAACTGAGCCTTGAGGTACTCCATACTGCACTTGTGATCGATATGATACATCTTCATTCACTGCTACGAACTGATGGCGGTCATATAAGTACGATTTAAACCATGCTAATGCACTTCCACTGATGCCAACAAAGTGTTCAAGTCTATGCAAAAGAATGTTGTGGTCAATTGTGTCAAACGCAGCACTAAGATCCAATAAAACTAATAGAGAGATACACCCACGATCAGATGATAAGAGCAGATCATTTGTAACTCTAAGGAGAGCAGTTTCAGTACTATGATACGGTCTAAATCCTGACTGGAAATCCTCTTAGATCTACTTAGATCTTGTCAGAGATCTAGCTTGTCAGACTATACCATATCGCATGAGATCATCTCCGGTCTAGGAGCTGTACTTGTCTAAGCATTGGGCCTAAAAAAGTGAAAGTTATGTTTTTGGTTAAATTTAGGCTCTGAATTTTTTCACCCTTAAGTTTCACAGTGCTCGAGTTGAACCGGCTGGGTTCATAATTGCTGAGGTTATGGCGGTTAGCTTGAGAGTGCAGTTTGTTCCAGCACTCAATCTAGATCTAAGTAGATATGAGAACACAAAGTTCTTGACTGAACTTGTTCCAGATCGGCGAACCAGACCACAACTCGAAGGTCGCAGACCGGTAATCCCGACCCAGCATCGTGCTCTGCCAAAAAGTATTGTTTCAGCCAGACTGCCATGTTATCAAAGACGGTTAATGTCATAGTTAAATTATAATCATTGGGTCTGTGATTGTTAAGTTTAGGGTGTGTTTTAGTTCAGCCTTAAATTTAGCTGTGTTAGAATTACACCGACTAGGTTTGTAAACCGCTGGGTCTGTGACGGTTAAGTTTAGGGTGTGTTTTAGTTCAGCCTTAAATTTAGCTGTGTTAGAATTAAACCGGCTAGGTTTTTAAACCGCTGGGTCTGTGACGGTCAAATTTAGGGTGTGGTTTGGTTCAGCCTTGAATTTAGCAGTACTCACCAGACCACAGCTCGAAATTCAGAGTCCGACGATCCCGACCCAGCATCGCGTTCCGCCATGAAGTCCTGTTTCAGCCAGACTGCCTTGTCCCAAAGACGGTAAGTGTCATCGTTAGACTATAAACACTGGGTCTATGATGGTTAAGTTTAGGGTGTGTTTTAGTTCAGCCTTAAATTTAGCTGTGTTAGAATTAAACCGGCTAGGTTTTTAAACCGCTGGGTCTGTGACGGTTAAGTTTAGGGTGTGGTTTGGTTCAGCCTTAAATTTAGCAGTACTCACCAGACCACAGCTCGAAATTCAGAGTCCGACGATCCCGACCCAGCATCGCGTTCCGTCATGAAGTCCAGTTTCAGCCAGACTGCCATGTTATCAAAGACGGTTAATGTCATAGTTAAATTATAATCGTTGGGTCTGTGATGGTTAAGTTTAGGGGTGTGGTTTGGTCCAGCCTTAAAAATAGCAGTCCTCGAGTTGAACCGGCTAGGTTTTTAAATGCTGCGGTTATGGTGGTTAGGTTTAGAGCGCGGTTTGGTCCATCTATAGATTTAACAGTACCCGAGTTGAACCGGTTGGGTTTTTGAAGGCTGCGAGTAGATGTGAGAACACGCCAAGAAGTTTTGTTTCAGGCAAATGCCATGTTTCAAGGACGATATTTGTTATAGTAGGACATTTTGGTCATTATTCTTTCCTGCTCCCCCAAAACAGTTAGAGTGAGGGAAATGTTCAAGACAACCTCTTCAGTAGTGTACCTCAGGATCATCGGGTGTTTCGGCCGTTAAACACTATACACCCTCACGCTGAGGCCGGCTCGCTTGGACGATCAGCCCCAAGCGCGTGTCTTGTATCCAATTGCTATTTGGGCCTGACCAGATCCACAATTGCATGGTTGGGGTCTGGATTGAGTTAAAAGGGGTTTTCCACTTAAACCAGTGATTAGGAGAGATGTTAATTTGATTCTGTTGATTTGAAATTATTTGGAGTGCATGTTAGAGCGACTAAAAAAAATGTGTACTCTGCTGTATAATAAACCAAAGTAGGTCTGAAATATCGAAAACTTGGCCTAGAATACTCCTAAAAGGTCGAAGGTTGAGACTGGCGGATGCGGGGCATCAAGCTTCTACCAGACCTCCCTCCTAAAAGTTATGGCAAACCAATCAGACATCACCCTCACACAAGGGTAACCGCTGGATGCGATAACTTCTGAGAGAGAAAGATGTTGCAATAGCCTTCTATTTGTGTGTTTTTGCATACACTGTTACAGGGTGGTGAGTTCAAAATTATCAAAATATTTTTTGAGATTAGACCCATCTTGTGCTCCTCCAAATATGTCGGACACGACCGTACAGCTTTCTTAGGTTTTTATCACTGATAAATAGCTCTTTTTAGCATTTAAAGTCAGCTTCTTTGACAGCTAATTAAATATGCGGATTCCTGCTCCAATAACGTTTCAAGGCCTATTTTTCTGGGGATTTAAATAGCATTTTTATTAATTTAAAGCCTGGATTCTGATCTCTGTCACTTAATTGTTCTGTAGGTAATATTAATTCACTTACGTTAGCGTGCTAATGCTAATATTACTCTATTAATCATTAACACATTACTAATTAAGGTTTAATAGTTACCTCTTGAAGTGAATCAGAAGGCATTAAAACGGTTGGCTCCACGTACTTCCTATATTTTGATAGTAAGTTTTATCAAGCTCAATAAGTATCAAAATTGCTGCTCCAAACACATTTCTAGGCTTACTCCCAGGGGGTTTTAGATACACTCTTCCTATTTGAAAATGAGTTATCCAATACCTCTTTCTTTATCTTTCTGTTAGTAATATCAGTATTTTAAAGTTAGTCGGAAGAAAAATAGGAAAAGATCTTTCAGCTTACCACTAAAGGTATGAGTATGTTAAAATTAACATGTCCATAATATCATACATATAAATATAAATCTAAAAATAAAAAATAAAAAACAAATATTAAGACTATAAAAACATATAAAGATATAAAAACCCCCGGAAAGAAAACCATTAAAGGTCCAAGAGTTTCAATTTAAAGCAAACCAGGAGGGGACTAGGCCTGTCTGGGCCATGCACCTCCCACCAAGCCTGTCTGGGCTTGGGTTTGCCCCCCTGTCCCGCCTCTTCCTCCTCCCCTGGCGGAGGAAAGGAGAACCGGGAAGGAGTGATCCAATTAAAAGATTCAATGTGGTTTTTTAAAAAAAACGCTGGGTCAGTGATGGCTAGATACAGTGTGTGGTTTAGTTAAGCCCTAAATTTAGCAGTGTTTTGAGTTCAACCGGCTAGGTTTTTAAACCGCTGGGTCTGTGACGATTAAGTTAGGGTGTGGTTTGGTTCAGCTTTAAATTTAGCAGTACTCACCAGACCACAGCTCGAAATTCAGAGTCCGACGATCGCGACCCAGCATCGCGTTCCGCCATGAAGTCCTGTTTCAGCCAGACTGCTTTGTCCCAAAGACGGTAAGTGTCATCGTTAGACTATAATCACTGGGTCTATGATGGTTAAGTTTAGGGTGTGTTTCAGTTCAGCCTTAAATTTAGCTGTGTTAGAATTAAAACGGCTAGGTTTTTAAACCGCTGGGTCTGTGACGGTTAAGTTTAGGGTGTGGTTTGGTTCTGCCTTAAATTTAGCTGTGTTAGAATTAAACCGGCTAGGTTTTTAAACCGCTGGGTCTGTGACGGTTAAGTTTAGGGTGTGTTTTAGTTCAGCCTAAAATTTAGCTGTGTTAGAATTAAACCGGCTAGGTTTTTAAACCGCTGGGTCTGTGACGGTTAAGTTTAGGGTGTGGTTTGGTTCAGCCTTAAATTTAGCAGTACTCACCAGACCACAGCTCAAAATTCAGAGTCCGACGATCCCGACCCAGCATCGCGTTCCGCCATGAAGTCCTGTTTCAGCCAGACTGCCTTGTCCCAAAGACGGTAAGTGTCATCGTTAGACTGCAATCACTGGGTCTGTGATGGTTAAGTTTAAGGTGTGTTATAATTCAGCCTTAAAATTAGCAGTACTTGAGTTGAGCCAGCAAGTTTTCCGATAGCTGCATCTGTGATGGCTAAGGTTAGGGTGTGGGTTAATTCAGCCTTAAATTTAACAGTGCTCGAGTTGAGCCAGCAAGTTTTCCGATGGTTGCGTCTGTGATGGTTAAGGTTTAGCTCGGCCTTAAATTTCACAGTACTCGAGTCGAATCGGCAAGGTTTTCAATCGTTGAGGTTATGGCGGTTAGGTTTACAGCGCAGGTTTGGTTCAGCATTATAATTAAATCTGATTAGATGTGAGAACACGAAGTTCTTTACGGAACTTGTTCCAGATCGGCGAACCAGACCGCAGCTCGAAAGCTGCAGTCCGATAATCCCGACCCAACATTGTGCTCTGCCAAGAAAGTTTTGTTTCAGCCAAACAGTCATGTTTCAAAGACCATACTTGTTACAGGAAGGCATTGTTTGCTGTTATTCTTTCCTGCTCCCTCAACGTATTTAGAGTGAGGGAAATATTCAAGACAGTCTCTTCAGTAGAAAACCGAAGGATCATCGTGTTTTTCGGCCTTAAAACACTAAGTGTGCAAATTTGCTGCTTCAAACACGTTTCTAGTCTTACTTTCATGGGGTTTTATGTATACTTTTCTTAGTTTAAAATTACTTAAAATATAAAACACATATATATATATTGTGAAATAAATATCAAAATCTTTAAAGTTTACTATTAAAAGGTATCATATGTTAAAACGAGTATTTTGATAATATCCTAAAAAATTAAATAAGCTAACAGATGACTATTTAAAGATATTGGTACATTGAAGTTAACATGCTAATAATATAGATCAAAAATAGAAAAAAACTGTAAATATTAAATAGAATGAACTATTTAACAGATTTACATTTAAAGGTACCAGTATGTTAAAATTAGCATGTTAATAATCATGTACCTAAAAATATAATATGTAAAGATAATAATAATAATAATAATAATAATAATAAATAAATAAATAAAATACAAAAACCCCTCAAAAGATTACTACTCAAGGTTTAAGAGTTTCAATTTAAAGCAAACCAGGAGGTGACTAGGCCTGTCTGGGCCACACACCTCCCACCAAGCCTGTCTGGGCCTGGGTTTGCCCCCCTGTCCCATCTCCTCCCCTCCCAATGGCGGAGAAAAGGAGGCACGGGAAGGAGTGATTCAATCAAAGATATTCAATTAGAACAATGACAGAGGCCCATAATAGGATCTTTTACGTAAGATGGTATGTCTAGTCCGATGGCTCTGGCTTGGGTTAGGTTTGGAAAAGTACAACAGCTCCCCCCAACCTAGCCCTCGTCTAGGCCGGTTTGGGATAGGGAGACTGAGGGAAAGGTGCACGGGCCCACGCTTGTCAGACTATACCATATCGCATGAGATCATCTCCGGTCTAGGAGCTGTACTTGTCTAAGCATTGGGCCTAAAAAAGTGAAAGTTATGTTTTTGGTTAAATTTAGGCTCTGAATTTTTTCACCCTTAAGTTTCACAGTGCTCGAGTTGAACCGGCTGGGTTCATAATTGCTGAGGTTATGGCGGTTAGCTTGAGAGTGCAGTTTGTTCCAGCACTCAATCTAGATCTAAGTAGATATGAGAACACAAAGTTCTTGACTGAACTTGTTCCAGATCGGCGAACCAGACCACAACTCGAAGGTCGCAGACCGGTAATCCCGACCCAGCATCGTGCTCTGCCAAAAAGTATTGTTTCAGCCAGACTGCCATGTTATCAAAGACGGTTAATGTCATAGTTAAATTATAATCATTGGGTCTGTGATTGTTAAGTTTAGGGTGTGTTTTAGATCAGCCTTAAATTTAGCTGTGTTAGAATTACACCGACTAGGTTTGTAAACCGCTGGGTCTGTGACGGTTAAGTTTAGGGTGTGTTTTAGTTCAGCCTTAAATTTAGCTGTGTTAGAATTAAACCGGCTAGGTTTTTAAACCGCTGGGTCTGTGACGGTCAAATTTAGGGTGTGGTTTGGTTCAGCCTTGAATTTAGCAGTACTCACCAGACCACAGCTCGAAATTCAGAGTCCGACGATCCCGACCCAGCATCGCGTTCCGCCATGAAGTCCTGTTTCAGCCAGACTGCCTTGTCCCAAAGACGGTAAGTGTCATCGTTAGACTATAAACACTGGGTCTATGATGGTTAAGTTTAGGGTGTGTTTTAGTTCAGCCTTAAATTTAGCTGTGTTAGAATTAAACCGGCTAGGTTTTTAAACCGCTGGGTCTGTGACGGTTAAGTTTAGGGTGTGGTTTGGTTCAGCCTTAAATTTAGCAGTACTCACCAGACCACAGCTCGAAATTCAGAGTCCGACGATCCCGACCCAGCATCGCGTTCCGTCATGAAGTCCAGTTTCAGCCAGACTGCCATGTTATCAAAGACGGTTAATGTCATAGTTAAATTATAATCGTTGGGTCTGTGATGGTTAAGTTTAGGGGTGTGGTTTGGTCCAGCCTTAAAAATAGCAGTCCTCGAGTTGAACCGGCTAGGTTTTTAAATGCTGCGGTTATGGTGGTTAGGTTTAGAGCGCGGTTTGGTCCATCTATAGATTTAACAGTACCCGAGTTGAACCGGTTGGGTTTTTGAAGGCTGCGAGTAGATGTGAGAACACGCCAAGAAGTTTTGTTTCAGGCAAATGCCATGTTTCAAGGACGATATTTGTTATAGTAGGACATTTTGGTCATTATTCTTTCCTGCTCCCCCAAAACAGTTAGAGTGAGGGAAATGTTCAAGACAACCTCTTCAGTAGTGTACCTCAGGATCATCGGGTGTTTCGGCCGTTAAACACTATACACCCTCACGCTGAGGCCGGCTCGCTTGGACGATCAGCCCCAAGCGCGTGTCTTGTATCCAATTGCTATTTGGGCCTGACCAGATCCACAATTGCATGGTTGGGGTCTGGATTGAGTTAAAAGGGGTTTTCCACTTAAACCAGTGATTAGGAGAGATGTTAATTTGATTCTGTTGATTTGAAATTATTTGGAGTGCATGTTAGAGCGACTAAAAAAAATGTGTACTCTGCTGTATAATAAACCAAAGTAGGTCTGAAATATCGAAAACTTGGCCTAGAATACTCCTAAAAGGTCGAAGGTTGAGACTGGCGGATGCGGGGCATCAAGCTTCTACCAGACCTCCCTCCTAAAAGTTATGGCAAACCAATCAGACATCACCCTCACACAAGGGTAACCGCTGGATGCGATAACTTCTGAGAGAGAAAGATGTTGCAATAGCCTTCTATTTGTGTGTTTTTGCATACACTGTTACAGGGTGGTGAGTTCAAAATTATCAAAATATTTTTTGAGATTAGACCCATCTTGTGCTCCTCCAAATATGTCGGACACGACCGTACAGCTTTCTTAGGTTTTTATCACTGATAAATAGCTCTTTTTAGCATTTAAAGTCAGCTTCTTTGACAGCTAATTAAATATGCGGATTCCTGCTCCAATAACGTTTCAAGGCCTATTTTTCTGGGGATTTAAATAGCATTTTTATTAATTTAAAGCCTGGATTCTGATCTCTGTCACTTAATTGTTCTGTAGGTAATATTAATTCACTTACGTTAGCGTGCTAATGCTAATATTACTCTATTAATCATTAACACATTACTAATTAAGGTTTAATAGTTACCTCTTGAAGTGAATCAGAAGGCATTAAAACGGTTGGCTCCACGTACTTCCTATATTTTGATAGTAAGTTTTATCAAGCTCAATAAGTATCAAAATTGCTGCTCCAAACACATTTCTAGGCTTACTCCCAGGGGGTTTTAGATACACTCTTCCTATTTGAAAATGAGTTATCCAATACCTCTTTCTTTATCTTTCTGTTAGTAATATCAGTATTTTAAAGTTAGTCGGAAGAAAAATAGGAAAAGATCTTTCAGCTTACCACTAAAGGTATGAGTATGTTAAAATTAACATGTCCATAATATCATACATATAAATATAAATCTAAAAATAAAAAATAAAAAACAAATATTAAGACTATAAAAACATATAAAGATATAAAAACCCCCGGAAAGAAAACCATTAAAGGTCCAAGAGTTTCAATTTAAAGCAAACCAGGAGGGGACTAGGCCTGTCTGGGCCATGCACCTCCCACCAAGCCTGTCTGGGCTTGGGTTTGCCCCCCTGTCCCGCCTCTTCCTCCTCCCCTGGCGGAGGAAAGGAGAACCGGGAAGGAGTGATCCAATTAAAAGATTCAATGTGGTTTTTTAAAAAAAACGCTGGGTCAGTGATGGCTAGATACAGTGTGTGGTTTAGTTAAGCCCTAAATTTAGCAGTGTTTTGAGTTCAACCGGCTAGGTTTTTAAACCGCTGGGTCTGTGACGATTAAGTTAGGGTGTGGTTTGGTTCAGCTTTAAATTTAGCAGTACTCACCAGACCACAGCTCGAAATTCAGAGTCCGACGATCGCGACCCAGCATCGCGTTCCGCCATGAAGTCCTGTTTCAGCCAGACTGCTTTGTCCCAAAGACGGTAAGTGTCATCGTTAGACTATAATCACTGGGTCTATGATGGTTAAGTTTAGGGTGTGTTTCAGTTCAGCCTTAAATTTAGCTGTGTTAGAATTAAAACGGCTAGGTTTTTAAACCGCTGGGTCTGTGACGGTTAAGTTTAGGGTGTGGTTTGGTTCTGCCTTAAATTTAGCTGTGTTAGAATTAAACCGGCTAGGTTTTTAAACCGCTGGGTCTGTGACGGTTAAGTTTAGGGTGTGTTTTAGTTCAGCCTAAAATTTAGCTGTGTTAGAATTAAACCGGCTAGGTTTTTAAACCGCTGGGTCTGTGACGGTTAAGTTTAGGGTGTGTTTTAGTTCAGCCTAAAATTTAGCTGTGTTAGAATTAAACCGGCTAGGTTTTTAAACCGCTGGGTCTGTGACGGTTAAGTTAGGTGAAGGAAAATCCAGAATCCGAATCCCGAAGGATTCGAAAACGGTTGTGCACGGTCCTGAGTCCCACCGGCCGCCAAGAGTCACAAGCACACCCCCAAATCACACACAACAGCCAACACTTCCCCACAGAAAGCCAACGCCAGTCTAAAATATTTTTTTAGGCTCTGTAAAAAATCCCAAACCCGGGCTACAGCCACACGGGCTGTTTTTCTCAGGGGTGTGTGAAGAAAAACCGATGGTAGGTTAAGGTTTAGATGTGGTGAGGGGTATATTACTCTAAAAGTACACATCTCAACGTCTGTATGGACGGAGAAGAAAAATTGAATAAACATATATTGTGCTCAGACGCATCACCACCCTAATGATGCCGGCTGTTTATTTTTAAATGTCTTCAAATTTTGTCATTCAGGTCTGTCGCGACGCGTTTCGAACCTTCCCACAGTGTTCTCATCAGGCGAATTCAATGACAAAATGACTCTGACCCAGCTCGCTCCAGCATTTATGTGCCAGGAGGGCGGGGCTTCTCACCTCGCAACCAATAGCAACCGATAACCACCGTCAGCATTGTATGATGCTTCATGAATTGTTTCTTTCACACACTAATAAACTGTATTGTTGTTTTTTAATTTTTTACAGGTACTAGGCGAATAATGTCGATCAGCAGGCACTTGCAGCAGGTAAGTAGGCACCTTTGTGCATAATTCAGGTGAGTACAGGGAACTCGAGGTCCATAGGAACCCGGCACTGGCTTGGTTAGGTGAAGGAAAATCCAGAATCCGAATCCCGAAGGATTCGAAAACGGTTGTGCACGGTCCTGAGTCCCACCGGCCGCCAAGAGTCACAAGCACACCCCCAAATCACACACAACAGCCAACACTTCCCCACAGAAAGCCAACGCCAGTCTAAAATATTTTTTTAGGCTCTGTAAAAAATCCCAAACCCGGGCTACAGCCACACGGGCTGTTTTTCTCAGGGGTGTGTGAAGAAAAACCGATGGTAGGTTAAGGTTTAGATGTGGTGAGGGGTATATTACTCTAAAAGTACACATCTCAACGTCTGTATGGACGGAGAAGAAAAATTGAATAAACATATATTGTGCTCAGACGCATCACCACCCTAATGATGCCGGCTGTTTATTTTTAAATGTCTTCAAATTTTGTCATTCAGGTCTGTCGCGACGCGTTTCGAACCTTCCCACAGTGTTCTCATCAGGCGAATTCAATGACAAAATGACTCTGACCCAGCTCGCTCCAGCATTTATGTGCCAGGAGGGCGGGGCTTCTCACCTCGCAACCAATAGCAACCGATAACCACCGTCAGCATTGTATGATGCTTCATGAATTGTTTCTTTCACACACTAATAAACTGTATTGTTGTTTTTTAATTTTTTACAGGTACTAGGCGAATAATGTCGATCAGCAGGCACTTGCAGCAGGTAAGTAGGCACCTTTGTGCATAATTCAGGTGAGTACAGGGAACTCGAGGTCCATAGGAACCCGGCACTGGCTTGGTTAGGTGAAGGAAAATCCAGAATCCGAATCCCGAAGGATTCGAAAACGGTTGTGCACGGTCCTGAGTCCCACCGGCCGCCAAGAGTCACAAGCACACCCCCAAATCACACACAACAGCCAACACTTCCCCACAGAAAGCCAACGCCAGTCTAAAATATTTTTTTAGGCTCTGTAAAAAATCCCAAACCCGGGCTACAGCCACACGGGCTGTTTTTCTCAGGGGTGTGTGAAGAAAAACCGATGGTAGGTTAAGGTTTAGATGTGGTGAGGGGTATATTACTCTAAAAGTACACATCTCAACGTCTGTATGGACGGAGAAGAAAAATTGAATAAACATATATTGTGCTCAGACGCATCACCACCCTAATGATGCCGGCTGTTTATTTTTAAATGTCTTCAAATTTTGTCATTCAGGTCTGTCGCGACGCGTTTCGAACCTTCCCACAGTGTTCTCATCAGGCGAATTCAATGACAAAATGACTCTGACCCAGCTCGCTCCAGCATTTATGTGCCAGGAGGGCGGGGCTTCTCACCTCGCAACCAATAGCAACCGATAACCACCGTCAGCATTGTATGATGCTTCATGAATTGTTTCTTTCACACACTAATAAACTGTATTGTTGTTTTTTAATTTTTTACAGGTACTAGGCGAATAATGTCGATCAGCAGGCACTTGCAGCAGGTAAGTAGGCACCTTTGTGCATAATTCAGGTGAGTACAGGGAACTCGAGGTCCATAGGAACCCGGCACTGGCTTGGTTAGGTGAAGGAAAATCCAGAATCCGAATCCCGAAGGATTCGAAAACGGTTGTGCACGGTCCTGAGTCCCACCGGCCGCCAAGAGTCACAAGCACACCCCCAAATCACACACAACAGCCAACACTTCCCCACAGAAAGCCAACGCCAGTCTAAAATATTTTTTTAGGCTCTGTAAAAAATCCCAAACCCGGGCTACAGCCACACGGGCTGTTTTTCTCAGGGGTGTGTGAAGAAAAACCGATGGTAGGTTAAGGTTTAGATGTGGTGAGGGGTATATTACTCTAAAAGTACACATCTCAACGTCTGTATGGACGGAGAAGAAAAATTGAATAAACATATATTGTGCTCAGACGCATCACCACCCTAATGATGCCGGCTGTTTATTTTTAAATGTCTTCAAATTTTGTCATTCAGGTCTGTCGCGACGCGTTTCGAACCTTCCCACAGTGTTCTCATCAGGCGAATTCAATGACAAAATGACTCTGACCCAGCTCGCTCCAGCATTTATGTGCCAGGAGGGCGGGGCTTCTCACCTCGCAACCAATAGCAACCGATAACCACCGTCAGCATTGTATGATGCTTCATGAATTGTTTCTTTCACACACTAATAAACTGTATTGTTGTTTTTTAATTTTTTACAGGTACTAGGCGAATAATGTCGATCAGCAGGCACTTGCAGCAGGTAAGTAGGCACCTTTGTGCATAATTCAGGTGAGTACAGGGAACTCGAGGTCCATAGGAACCCGGCACTGGCTTGGTTAGGTGAAGGAAAATCCAGAATCCGAATCCCGAAGGATTCGAAAACGGTTGTGCACGGTCCTGAGTCCCACCGGCCGCCAAGAGTCACAAGCACACCCCCAAATCACACACAACAGCCAACACTTCCCCACAGAAAGCCAACGCCAGTCTAAAATATTTTTTTAGGCTCTGTAAAAAATCCCAAACCCGGGCTACAGCCACACGGGCTGTTTTTCTCAGGGGTGTGTGAAGAAAAACCGATGGTAGGTTAAGGTTTAGATGTGGTGAGGGGTATATTACTCTAAAAGTACACATCTCAACGTCTGTATGGACGGAGAAGAAAAATTGAATAAACATATATTGTGCTCAGACGCATCACCACCCTAATGATGCCGGCTGTTTATTTTTAAATGTCTTCAAATTTTGTCATTCAGGTCTGTCGCGACGCGTTTCGAACCTTCCCACAGTGTTCTCATCAGGCGAATTCAATGACAAAATGACTCTGACCCAGCTCGCTCCAGCATTTATGTGCCAGGAGGGCGGGGCTTCTCACCTCGCAACCAATAGCAACCGATAACCACCGTCAGCATTGTATGATGCTTCATGAATTGTTTCTTTCACACACTAATAAACTGTATTGTTGTTTTTTAATTTTTTACAGGTACTAGGCGAATAATGTCGATCAGCAGGCACTTGCAGCAGGTAAGTAGGCACCTTTGTGCATAATTCAGGTGAGTACAGGGAACTCGAGGTCCATAGGAACCCGGCACTGGCTTGGTTAGGTGAAGGAAAATCCAGAATCCGAATCCCGAAGGATTCGAAAACGGTTGTGCACGGTCCTGAGTCCCACCGGCCGCCAAGAGTCACAAGCACACCCCCAAATCACACACAACAGCCAACACTTCCCCACAGAAAGCCAACGCCAGTCTAAAATATTTTTTTAGGCTCTGTAAAAAATCCCAAACCCGGGCTACAGCCACACGGGCTGTTTTTCTCAGGGGTGTGTGAAGAAAAACCGATGGTAGGTTAAGGTTTAGATGTGGTGAGGGGTATATTACTCTAAAAGTACACATCTCAACGTCTGTATGGACGGAGAAGAAAAATTGAATAAACATATATTGTGCTCAGACGCATCACCACCCTAATGATGCCGGCTGTTTATTTTTAAATGTCTTCAAATTTTGTCATTCAGGTCTGTCGCGACGCGTTTCGAACCTTCCCACAGTGTTCTCATCAGGCGAATTCAATGACAAAATGACTCTGACCCAGCTCGCTCCAGCATTTATGTGCCAGGAGGGCGGGGCTTCTCACCTCGCAACCAATAGCAACCGATAACCACCGTCAGCATTGTATGATGCTTCATGAATTGTTTCTTTCACACACTAATAAACTGTATTGTTGTTTTTTAATTTTTTACAGGTACTAGGCGAATAATGTCGATCAGCAGGCACTTGCAGCAGGTAAGTAGGCACCTTTGTGCATAATTCAGGTGAGTACAGGGAACTCGAGGTCCATAGGAACCCGGCACTGGCTTGGTTAGGTGAAGGAAAATCCAGAATCCGAATCCCGAAGGATTCGAAAACGGTTGTGCACGGTCCTGAGTCCCACCGGCCGCCAAGAGTCACAAGCACACCCCCAAATCACACACAACAGCCAACACTTCCCCACAGAAAGCCAACGCCAGTCTAAAATATTTTTTTAGGCTCTGTAAAAAATCCCAAACCCGGGCTACAGCCACACGGGCTGTTTTTCTCAGGGGTGTGTGAAGAAAAACCGATGGTAGGTTAAGGTTTAGATGTGGTGAGGGGTATATTACTCTAAAAGTACACATCTCAACGTCTGTATGGACGGAGAAGAAAAATTGAATAAACATATATTGTGCTCAGACGCATCACCACCCTAATGATGCCGGCTGTTTATTTTTAAATGTCTTCAAATTTTGTCATTCAGGTCTGTCGCGACGCGTTTCGAACCTTCCCACAGTGTTCTCATCAGGCGAATTCAATGACAAAATGACTCTGACCCAGCTCGCTCCAGCATTTATGTGCCAGGAGGGCGGGGCTTCTCACCTCGCAACCAATAGCAACCGATAACCACCGTCAGCATTGTATGATGCTTCATGAATTGTTTCTTTCACACACTAATAAACTGTATTGTTGTTTTTTAATTTTTTACAGGTACTAGGCGAATAATGTCGATCAGCAGGCACTTGCAGCAGGTAAGTAGGCACCTTTGTGCATAATTCAGGTGAGTACAGGGAACTCGAGGTCCATAGGAACCCGGCACTGGCTTGGTTAGGTGAAGGAAAATCCAGAATCCGAATCCCGAAGGATTCGAAAACGGTTGTGCACGGTCCTGAGTCCCACCGGCCGCCAAGAGTCACAAGCACACCCCCAAATCACACACAACAGCCAACACTTCCCCACAGAAAGCCAACGCCAGTCTAAAATATTTTTTTAGGCTCTGTAAAAAATCCCAAACCCGGGCTACAGCCACACGGGCTGTTTTTCTCAGGGGTGTGTGAAGAAAAACCGATGGTAGGTTAAGGTTTAGATGTGGTGAGGGGTATATTACTCTAAAAGTACACATCTCAACGTCTGTATGGACGGAGAAGAAAAATTGAATAAACATATATTGTGCTCAGACGCATCACCACCCTAATGATGCCGGCTGTTTATTTTTAAATGTCTTCAAATTTTGTCATTCAGGTCTGTCGCGACGCGTTTCGAACCTTCCCACAGTGTTCTCATCAGGCGAATTCAATGACAAAATGACTCTGACCCAGCTCGCTCCAGCATTTATGTGCCAGGAGGGCGGGGCTTCTCACCTCGCAACCAATAGCAACCGATAACCACCGTCAGCATTGTATGATGCTTCATGAATTGTTTCTTTCACACACTAATAAACTGTATTGTTGTTTTTTAATTTTTTACAGGTACTAGGCGAATAATGTCGATCAGCAGGCACTTGCAGCAGGTAAGTAGGCACCTTTGTGCATAATTCAGGTGAGTACAGGGAACTCGAGGTCCATAGGAACCCGGCACTGGCTTGGTTAGGTGAAGGAAAATCCAGAATCCGAATCCCGAAGGATTCGAAAACGGTTGTGCACGGTCCTGAGTCCCACCGGCCGCCAAGAGTCACAAGCACACCCCCAAATCACACACAACAGCCAACACTTCCCCACAGAAAGCCAACGCCAGTCTAAAATATTTTTTTAGGCTCTGTAAAAAATCCCAAACCCGGGCTACAGCCACACGGGCTGTTTTTCTCAGGGGTGTGTGAAGAAAAACCGATGGTAGGTTAAGGTTTAGATGTGGTGAGGGGTATATTACTCTAAAAGTACACATCTCAACGTCTGTATGGACGGAGAAGAAAAATTGAATAAACATATATTGTGCTCAGACGCATCACCACCCTAATGATGCCGGCTGTTTATTTTTAAATGTCTTCAAATTTTGTCATTCAGGTCTGTCGCGACGCGTTTCGAACCTTCCCACAGTGTTCTCATCAGGCGAATTCAATGACAAAATGACTCTGACCCAGCTCGCTCCAGCATTTATGTGCCAGGAGGGCGGGGCTTCTCACCTCGCAACCAATAGCAACCGATAACCACCGTCAGCATTGTATGATGCTTCATGAATTGTTTCTTTCACACACTAATAAACTGTATTGTTGTTTTTTAATTTTTTACAGGTACTAGGCGAATAATGTCGATCAGCAGGCACTTGCAGCAGGTAAGTAGGCACCTTTGTGCATAATTCAGGTGAGTACAGGGAACTCGAGGTCCATAGGAACCCGGCACTGGCTTGGTTAGGTGAAGGAAAATCCAGAATCCGAATCCCGAAGGATTCGAAAACGGTTGTGCACGGTCCTGAGTCCCACCGGCCGCCAAGAGTCACAAGCACACCCCCAAATCACACACAACAGCCAACACTTCCCCACAGAAAGCCAACGCCAGTCTAAAATATTTTTTTAGGCTCTGTAAAAAATCCCAAACCCGGGCTACAGCCACACGGGCTGTTTTTCTCAGGGGTGTGTGAAGAAAAACCGATGGTAGGTTAAGGTTTAGATGTGGTGAGGGGTATATTACTCTAAAAGTACACATCTCAACGTCTGTATGGACGGAGAAGAAAAATTGAATAAACATATATTGTGCTCAGACGCATCACCACCCTAATGATGCCGGCTGTTTATTTTTAAATGTCTTCAAATTTTGTCATTCAGGTCTGTCGCGACGCGTTTCGAACCTTCCCACAGTGTTCTCATCAGGCGAATTCAATGACAAAATGACTCTGACCCAGCTCGCTCCAGCATTTATGTGCCAGGAGGGCGGGGCTTCTCACCTCGCAACCAATAGCAACCGATAACCACCGTCAGCATTGTATGATGCTTCATGAATTGTTTCTTTCACACACTAATAAACTGTATTGTTGTTTTTTAATTTTTTACAGGTACTAGGCGAATAATGTCGATCAGCAGGCACTTGCAGCAGGTAAGTAGGCACCTTTGTGCATAATTCAGGTGAGTACAGGGAACTCGAGGTCCATAGGAACCCGGCACTGGCTTGGTTAGGTGAAGGAAAATCCAGAATCCGAATCCCGAAGGATTCGAAAACGGTTGTGCACGGTCCTGAGTCCCACCGGCCGCCAAGAGTCACAAGCACACCCCCAAATCACACACAACAGCCAACACTTCCCCACAGAAAGCCAACGCCAGTCTAAAATATTTTTTTAGGCTCTGTAAAAAATCCCAAACCCGGGCTACAGCCACACGGGCTGTTTTTCTCAGGGGTGTGTGAAGAAAAACCGATGGTAGGTTAAGGTTTAGATGTGGTGAGGGGTATATTACTCTAAAAGTACACATCTCAACGTCTGTATGGACGGAGAAGAAAAATTGAATAAACATATATTGTGCTCAGACGCATCACCACCCTAATGATGCCGGCTGTTTATTTTTAAATGTCTTCAAATTTTGTCATTCAGGTCTGTCGCGACGCGTTTCGAACCTTCCCACAGTGTTCTCATCAGGCGAATTCAATGACAAAATGACTCTGACCCAGCTCGCTCCAGCATTTATGTGCCAGGAGGGCGGGGCTTCTCACCTCGCAACCAATAGCAACCGATAACCACCGTCAGCATTGTATGATGCTTCATGAATTGTTTCTTTCACACACTAATAAACTGTATTGTTGTTTTTTAATTTTTTACAGGTACTAGGCGAATAATGTCGATCAGCAGGCACTTGCAGCAGGTAAGTAGGCACCTTTGTGCATAATTCAGGTGAGTACAGGGAACTCGAGGTCCATAGGAACCCGGCACTGGCTTGGTTAGGTGAAGGAAAATCCAGAATCCGAATCCCGAAGGATTCGAAAACGGTTGTGCACGGTCCTGAGTCCCACCGGCCGCCAAGAGTCACAAGCACACCCCCAAATCACACACAACAGCCAACACTTCCCCACAGAAAGCCAACGCCAGTCTAAAATATTTTTTTAGGCTCTGTAAAAAATCCCAAACCCGGGCTACAGCCACACGGGCTGTTTTTCTCAGGGGTGTGTGAAGAAAAACCGATGGTAGGTTAAGGTTTAGATGTGGTGAGGGGTATATTACTCTAAAAGTACACATCTCAACGTCTGTATGGACGGAGAAGAAAAATTGAATAAACATATATTGTGCTCAGACGCATCACCACCCTAATGATGCCGGCTGTTTATTTTTAAATGTCTTCAAATTTTGTCATTCAGGTCTGTCGCGACGCGTTTCGAACCTTCCCACAGTGTTCTCATCAGGCGAATTCAATGACAAAATGACTCTGACCCAGCTCGCTCCAGCATTTATGTGCCAGGAGGGCGGGGCTTCTCACCTCGCAACCAATAGCAACCGATAACCACCGTCAGCATTGTATGATGCTTCATGAATTGTTTCTTTCACACACTAATAAACTGTATTGTTGTTTTTTTAATTTTTTACAGGTACTAGGCGAATAATGTCGATCAGCAGGCACTTGCAGCAGGTAAGTAGGCACCTTTGTGCATAATTCAGGTGAGTACAGGGAACTCGAGGTCCATAGGAACCCGGCACTGGCTTGGTTAGGTGAAGGAAAATCCAGAATCCGAATCCCGAAGGATTCGAAAACGGTTGTGCACGGTCCTGAGTCCCACCGGCCGCCAAGAGTCACAAGCACACCCCCAAATCACACACAACAGCCAACACTTCCCCACAGAAAGCCAACGCCAGTCTAAAATATTTTTTTAGGCTCTGTAAAAAATCCCAAACCCGGGCTACAGCCACACGGGCTGTTTTTCTCAGGGGTGTGTGAAGAAAAACCGATGGTAGGTTAAGGTTTAGATGTGGTGAGGGGTATATTACTCTAAAAGTACACATCTCAACGTCTGTATGGACGGAGAAGAAAAATTGAATAAACATATATTGTGCTCAGACGCATCACCACCCTAATGATGCCGGCTGTTTATTTTTAAATGTCTTCAAATTTTGTCATTCAGGTCTGTCGCGACGCGTTTCGAACCTTCCCACAGTGTTCTCATCAGGCGAATTCAATGACAAAATGACTCTGACCCAGCTCGCTCCAGCATTTATGTGCCAGGTGGGCGGGGCTTCTCACCTCGCAACCAATAGCAACCGATAACCACCGTCAGCATTGTATGATGCTTCATGAATTGTTTCTTTCACACACTAATAAACTGTATTGTTGTTTTTTAATTTTTTACAGGTACTAGGCGAATAATGTCGATCAGCAGGCACTTGCAGCAGGTAAGTAGGCACCTTTGTGCATAATTCAGGTGAGTACAGGGAACTCGAGGTCCATAGGAACCCGGCACTGGCTTGGTTAGGTGAAGGAAAATCCAGAATCCGAATCCCGAAGGATTCGAAAACGGTTGTGCACGGTCCTGAGTCCCACCGGCCGCCAAGAGTCACAAGCACACCCCCAAATCACACACAACAGCCAACACTTCCCCACAGAAAGCCAACGCCAGTCTAAAATATTTTTTTAGGCTCTGTAAAAAATCCCAAACCCGGGCTACAGCCACACGGGCTGTTTTTCTCAGGGGTGTGTGAAGAAAAACCGATGGTAGGTTAAGGTTTAGATGTGGTGAGGGGTATATTACTCTAAAAGTACACATCTCAACGTCTGTATGGACGGAGAAGAAAAATTGAATAAACATATATTGTGCTCAGACGCATCACCACCCTAATGATGCCGGCTGTTTATTTTTAAATGTCTTCAAATTTTGTCATTCAGGTCTGTCGCGACGCGTTTCGAACCTTCCCACAGTGTTCTCATCAGGCGAATTCAATGACAAAATGACTCTGACCCAGCTCGCTCCAGCATTTATGTGCCAGGAGGGCGGGGCTTCTCACCTCGCAACCAATAGCAACCGATAACCACCGTCAGCATTGTATGATGCTTCATGAATTGTTTCTTTCACACACTAATAAACTGTATTGTTGTTTTTTAATTTTTTACAGGTACTAGGCGAATAATGTCGATCAGCAGGCACTTGCAGCAGGTAAGTAGGCACCTTTGTGCATAATTCAGGTGAGTACAGGGAACTCGAGGTCCATAGGAACCCGGCACTGGCTTGGTTAGGTGAAGGAAAATCCAGAATCCGAATCCCGAAGGATTCGAAAACGGTTGTGCACGGTCCTGAGTCCCACCGGCCGCCAAGAGTCACAAGCACACCCCCAAATCACACACAACAGCCAACACTTCCCCACAGAAAGCCAACGCCAGTCTAAAATATTTTTTTAGGCTCTGTAAAAAATCCCAAACCCGGGCTACAGCCACACGGGCTGTTTTTCTCAGGGGTGTGTGAAGAAAAACCGATGGTAGGTTAAGGTTTAGATGTGGTGAGGGGTATATTACTCTAAAAGTACACATCTCAACGTCTGTATGGACGGAGAAGAAAAATTGAATAAACATATATTGTGCTCAGACGCATCACCACCCTAATGATGCCGGCTGTTTATTTTTAAATGTCTTCAAATTTTGTCATTCAGGTCTGTCGCGACGCGTTTCGAACCTTCCCACAGTGTTCTCATCAGGCGAATTCAATGACAAAATGACTCTGACCCAGCTCGCTCCAGCATTTATGTGCCAGGAGGGCGGGGCTTCTCACCTCGCAACCAATAGCAACCGATAACCACCGTCAGCATTGTATGATGCTTCATGAATTGTTTCTTTCACACACTAATAAACTGTATTGTTGTTTTTTAATTTTTTACAGGTACTAGGCGAATAATGTCGATCAGCAGGCACTTGCAGCAGGTAAGTAGGCACCTTTGTGCATAATTCAGGTGAGTACAGGGAACTCGAGGTCCATAGGAACCCGGCACTGGCTTGGTTAGGTGAAGGAAAATCCAGAATCCGAATCCCGAAGGATTCGAAAACGGTTGTGCACGGTCCTGAGTCCCACCGGCCGCCAAGAGTCACAAGCACACCCCCAAATCACACACAACAGCCAACACTTCCCCACAGAAAGCCAACGCCAGTCTAAAATATTTTTTTAGGCTCTGTAAAAAATCCCAAACCCGGGCTACAGCCACACGGGCTGTTTTTCTCAGGGGTGTGTGAAGAAAAACCGATGGTAGGTTAAGGTTTAGATGTGGTGAGGGGTATATTACTCTAAAAGTACACATCTCAACGTCTGTATGGACGGAGAAGAAAAATTGAATAAACATATATTGTGCTCAGACGCATCACCACCCTAATGATGCCGGCTG
Source organism: Carassius gibelio (assembly GCF_023724105.1). Classification (NCBI taxonomy): domain Eukaryota; kingdom Metazoa; phylum Chordata; class Actinopteri; order Cypriniformes; family Cyprinidae; genus Carassius; species Carassius gibelio. The sequence continues at coordinate 1,058,671 of NC_068374.1, read as the reverse complement.
TTTATTTTTAAATGTCTTCAAATTTTGTCATTCAGGTCTGTCGCGACGCGTTTCGAACCTTCCCACAGTGTTCTCATCAGGCGAATTCAATGACAAAATGACTCTGACCCAGCTCGCTCCAGCATTTATGTGCCAGGAGGGCGGGGCTTCTCACCTCGCAACCAATAGCAACCGATAACCACCGTCAGCATTGTATGATGCTTCATGAATTGTTTCTTTCACACACTAATAAACTGTATTGTTGTTTTTTAATTTTTTACAGGTACTAGGCGAATAATGTCGATCAGCAGGCACTTGCAGCAGGTAAGTAGGCACCTTTGTGCATAATTCAGGTGAGTACAGGGAACTCGAGGTCCATAGGAACCCGGCACTGGCTTGGTTAGGTGAAGGAAAATCCAGAATCCGAATCCCGAAGGATTCGAAAACGGTTGTGCACGGTCCTGAGTCCCACCGGCCGCCAAGAGTCACAAGCACACCCCCAAATCACACACAACAGCCAACACTTCCCCACAGAAAGCCAACGCCAGTCTAAAATATTTTTTTAGGCTCTGTAAAAAATCCCAAACCCGGGCTACAGCCACACGGGCTGTTTTTCTCAGGGGTGTGTGAAGAAAAACCGATGGTAGGTTAAGGTTTAGATGTGGTGAGGGGTATATTACTCTAAAAGTACACATCTCAACGTCTGTATGGACGGAGAAGAAAAATTGAATAAACATATATTGTGCTCAGACGCATCACCACCCTAATGATGCCGGCTGTTTATTTTTAAATGTCTTCAAATTTTGTCATTCAGGTCTGTCGCGACGCGTTTCGAACCTTCCCACAGTGTTCTCATCAGGCGAATTCAATGACAAAATGACTCTGACCCAGCTCGCTCCAGCATTTATGTGCCAGGAGGGCGGGGCTTCTCACCTCGCAACCAATAGCAACCGATAACCACCGTCAGCATTGTATGATGCTTCATGAATTGTTTCTTTCACACACTAATAAACTGTATTGTTGTTTTTTAATTTTTTACAGGTACTAGGCGAATAATGTCGATCAGCAGGCACTTGCAGCAGGTAAGTAGGCACCTTTGTGCATAATTCAGGTGAGTACAGGGAACTCGAGGTCCATAGGAACCCGGCACTGGCTTGGTTAGGTGAAGGAAAATCCAGAATCCGAATCCCGAAGGATTCGAAAACGGTTGTGCACGGTCCTGAGTCCCACCGGCCGCCAAGAGTCACAAGCACACCCCCAAATCACACACAACAGCCAACACTTCCCCACAGAAAGCCAACGCCAGTCTAAAATATTTTTTTAGGCTCTGTAAAAAATCCCAAACCCGGGCTACAGCCACACGGGCTGTTTTTCTCAGGGGTGTGTGAAGAAAAACCGATGGTAGGTTAAGGTTTAGATGTGGTGAGGGGTATATTACTCTAAAAGTACACATCTCAACGTCTGTATGGACGGAGAAGAAAAATTGAATAAACATATATTGTGCTCAGACGCATCACCACCCTAATGATGCCGGCTGTTTATTTTTAAATGTCTTCAAATTTTGTCATTCAGGTCTGTCGCGACGCGTTTCGAACCTTCCCACAGTGTTCTCATCAGGCGAATTCAATGACAAAATGACTCTGACCCAGCTCGCTCCAGCATTTATGTGCCAGGAGGGCGGGGCTTCTCACCTCGCAACCAATAGCAACCGATAACCACCGTCAGCATTGTATGATGCTTCATGAATTGTTTCTTTCACACACTAATAAACTGTATTGTTGTTTTTTAATTTTTTACAGGTACTAGGCGAATAATGTCGATCAGCAGGCACTTGCAGCAGGTAAGTAGGCACCTTTGTGCATAATTCAGGTGAGTACAGGGAACTCGAGGTCCATAGGAACCCGGCACTGGCTTGGTTAGGTGAAGGAAAATCCAGAATCCGAATCCCGAAGGATTCGAAAACGGTTGTGCACGGTCCTGAGTCCCACCGGCCGCCAAGAGTCACAAGCACACCCCCAAATCACACACAACAGCCAACACTTCCCCACAGAAAGCCAACGCCAGTCTAAAATATTTTTTTAGGCTCTGTAAAAAATCCCAAACCCGGGCTACAGCCACACGGGCTGTTTTTCTCAGGGGTGTGTGAAGAAAAACCGATGGTAGGTTAAGGTTTAGATGTGGTGAGGGGTATATTACTCTAAAAGTACACATCTCAACGTCTGTATGGACGGAGAAGAAAAATTGAATAAACATATATTGTGCTCAGACGCATCACCACCCTAATGATGCCGGCTGTTTATTTTTAAATGTCTTCAAATTTTGTCATTCAGGTCTGTCGCGACGCGTTTCGAACCTTCCCACAGTGTTCTCATCAGGCGAATTCAATGACAAAATGACTCTGACCCAGCTCGCTCCAGCATTTATGTGCCAGGAGGGCGGGGCTTCTCACCTCGCAACCAATAGCAACCGATAACCACCGTCAGCATTGTATGATGCTTCATGAATTGTTTCTTTCACACACTAATAAACTGTATTGTTGTTTTTTAATTTTTTACAGGTACTAGGCGAATAATGTCGATCAGCAGGCACTTGCAGCAGGTAAGTAGGCACCTTTGTGCATAATTCAGGTGAGTACAGGGAACTCGAGGTCCATAGGAACCCGGCACTGGCTTGGTTAGGTGAAGGAAAATCCAGAATCCGAATCCCGAAGGATTCGAAAACGGTTGTGCACGGTCCTGAGTCCCACCGGCCGCCAAGAGTCACAAGCACACCCCCAAATCACACACAACAGCCAACACTTCCCCACAGAAAGCCAACGCCAGTCTAAAATATTTTTTTAGGCTCTGTAAAAAATCCCAAACCCGGGCTACAGCCACACGGGCTGTTTTTCTCAGGGGTGTGTGAAGAAAAACCGATGGTAGGTTAAGGTTTAGATGTGGTGAGGGGTATATTACTCTAAAAGTACACATCTCAACGTCTGTATGGACGGAGAAGAAAAATTGAATAAACATATATTGTGCTCAGACGCATCACCACCCTAATGATGCCGGCTGTTTATTTTTAAATGTCTTCAAATTTTGTCATTCAGGTCTGTCGCGACGCGTTTCGAACCTTCCCACAGTGTTCTCATCAGGCGAATTCAATGACAAAATGACTCTGACCCAGCTCGCTCCAGCATTTATGTGCCAGGAGGGCGGGGCTTCTCACCTCGCAACCAATAGCAACCGATAACCACCGTCAGCATTGTATGATGCTTCATGAATTGTTTCTTTCACACACTAATAAACTGTATTGTTGTTTTTTAATTTTTTACAGGTACTAGGCGAATAATGTCGATCAGCAGGCACTTGCAGCAGGTAAGTAGGCACCTTTGTGCATAATTCAGGTGAGTACAGGGAACTCGAGGTCCATAGGAACCCGGCACTGGCTTGGTTAGGTGAAGGAAAATCCAGAATCCGAATCCCGAAGGATTCGAAAACGGTTGTGCACGGTCCTGAGTCCCACCGGCCGCCAAGAGTCACAAGCACACCCCCAAATCACACACAACAGCCAACACTTCCCCACAGAAAGCCAACGCCAGTCTAAAATATTTTTTTAGGCTCTGTAAAAAATCCCAAACCCGGGCTACAGCCACACGGGCTGTTTTTCTCAGGGGTGTGTGAAGAAAAACCGATGGTAGGTTAAGGTTTAGATGTGGTGAGGGGTATATTACTCTAAAAGTACACATCTCAACGTCTGTATGGACGGAGAAGAAAAATTGAATAAACATATATTGTGCTCAGACGCATCACCACCCTAATGATGCCGGCTGTTTATTTTTAAATGTCTTCAAATTTTGTCATTCAGGTCTGTCGCGACGCGTTTCGAACCTTCCCACAGTGTTCTCATCAGGCGAATTCAATGACAAAATGACTCTGACCCAGCTCGCTCCAGCATTTATGTGCCAGGAGGGCGGGGCTTCTCACCTCGCAACCAATAGCAACCGATAACCACCGTCAGCATTGTATGATGCTTCATGAATTGTTTCTTTCACACACTAATAAACTGTATTGTTGTTTTTTAATTTTTTACAGGTACTAGGCGAATAATGTCGATCAGCAGGCACTTGCAGCAGGTAAGTAGGCACCTTTGTGCATAATTCAGGTGAGTACAGGGAACTCGAGGTCCATAGGAACCCGGCACTGGCTTGGTTAGGTGAAGGAAAATCCAGAATCCGAATCCCGAAGGATTCGAAAACGGTTGTGCACGGTCCTGAGTCCCACCGGCCGCCAAGAGTCACAAGCACACCCCCAAATCACACACAACAGCCAACACTTCCCCACAGAAAGCCAACGCCAGTCTAAAATATTTTTTTAGGCTCTGTAAAAAATCCCAAACCCGGGCTACAGCCACACGGGCTGTTTTTCTCAGGGGTGTGTGAAGAAAAACCGATGGTAGGTTAAGGTTTAGATGTGGTGAGGGGTATATTACTCTAAAAGTACACATCTCAACGTCTGTATGGACGGAGAAGAAAAATTGAATAAACATATATTGTGCTCAGACGCATCACCACCCTAATGATGCCGGCTGTTTATTTTTAAATGTCTTCAAATTTTGTCATTCAGGTCTGTCGCGACGCGTTTCGAACCTTCCCACAGTGTTCTCATCAGGCGAATTCAATGACAAAATGACTCTGACCCAGCTCGCTCCAGCATTTATGTGCCAGGAGGGCGGGGCTTCTCACCTCGCAACCAATAGCAACCGATAACCACCGTCAGCATTGTATGATGCTTCATGAATTGTTTCTTTCACACACTAATAAACTGTATTGTTGTTTTTTAATTTTTTACAGGTACTAGGCGAATAATGTCGATCAGCAGGCACTTGCAGCAGGTAAGTAGGCACCTTTGTGCATAATTCAGGTGAGTACAGGGAACTCGAGGTCCATAGGAACCCGGCACTGGCTTGGTTAGGTGAAGGAAAATCCAGAATCCGAATCCCGAAGGATTCGAAAACGGTTGTGCACGGTCCTGAGTCCCACCGGCCGCCAAGAGTCACAAGCACACCCCCAAATCACACAACAGCCAACACTTCCCCACAGAAAGCCAACGCCAGTCTAAAATATTTTTTTAGGCTCTGTAAAAAATCCCAAACCCGGGCTACAGCCACACGGGCTGTTTTTCTCAGGGGTGTGTGAAGAAAAACCGATGGTAGGTTAAGGTTTAGATGTGGTGAGGGGTATATTACTCTAAAAGTACACATCTCAACGTCTGTATGGACGGAGAAGAAAAATTGAATAAACATATATTGTGCTCAGACGCATCACCACCCTAATGATGCCGGCTGTTTATTTTTAAATGTCTTCAAATTTTGTCATTCAGGTCTGTCGCGACGCGTTTCGAACCTTCCCACAGTGTTCTCATCAGGCGAATTCAATGACAAAATGACTCTGACCCAGCTCGCTCCAGCATTTATGTGCCAGGAGGGCGGGGCTTCTCACCTCGCAACCAATAGCAACCGATAACCACCGTCAGCATTGTATGATGCTTCATGAATTGTTTCTTTCACACACTAATAAACTGTATTGTTGTTTTTTAATTTTTTACAGGTACTAGGCGAATAATGTCGATCAGCAGGCACTTGCAGCAGGTAAGTAGGCACCTTTGTGCATAATTCAGGTGAGTACAGGGAACTCGAGGTCCATAGGAACCCGGCACTGGCTTGGTTAGGTGAAGGAAAATCCAGAATCCGAATCCCGAAGGATTCGAAAACGGTTGTGCACGGTCCTGAGTCCCACCGGCCGCCAAGAGTCACAAGCACACCCCCAAATCACACACAACAGCCAACACTTCCCCACAGAAAGCCAACGCCAGTCTAAA